>NC_069501.1:194129449-194429449 GCF_027579735.1 Bombina bombina | reverse complement strand
GCGGCGACGTTGGGGGAGGCAGATTAGGGGTTAATAACTATAATGTAGGGGTCGGCGGTGTTAGGGACAGCAGATTAGGGGTTAATAGCTATAATGTAGGCGGCGGCGATATCGGGTCGGCAGATTAGGGGTTAATACTTATAGTTAGATTGCGGCGACGTTGGGGGAGGCAGATTAGGGGTTAATAACTATAATGTAGGGGTCGGCGGTGTTAGGGACAGCAGATTAGGGGTTAATAGCTATAATGTAGGCGGCGGCGATATCCGATCGGCAGATTAGGGGTTAAATAATGTTATTATAGGGTTTGCGATGTGGGGGGGCCTCGGTTTAGTGGTTCATAGGTAGTTTATGGGTGTTAGTGACTTAGTGTACTAAATGGGTGTTAGTGTAGTAAAAACATACCGAATTTCGGAACGGAATAGAACCGAATTCAGCCGAATCCGAATAAATCCGAAACGAATTTATTCGGATCCGAATAAATCCGAAACGAATTTATTCAAATTTTGCCGAATCAGATTCGATCCGAAACGAAATTCTAAAAGTCCGAATCGATCCGAACCGAAAACGAACCGAATTTTTTAGCGGTGCACATGTCTAGTTAGTAAAGGAGAGAGTGGTAGAATCACTTCAGGAAGATTAGAGATTCTACTTAATTTGTTAGAAGATTAGTGAAAATCTCGGAGCTTAGCTAAGGAGATACTACTCAGGCAGTTCAATCAAATTACTAAGCAAAGAGAGTCGTTGTAGCAGGTGTTATAAAGGGGGTGTGTGTATGTGATATGTCAATCAGAAGTTAAAGGTATATACACCAGAATGAAACCTGACAGGACCCCCTCCTCAGGCAAGCTGTCCCACAGCTTGAGGCCGTGGACGATCAGGAAAGCGTCGGTGAAATTGGGCCACCAAACGAGGAGCTCGGAGATTAGAGGAGGGCTCCCAACTGTCTTCCTCTTCAGAAAAATCTTTCCAGCGAACTAAGTATTGTAACGTTCCATTATGGAATCTGGAATCAAGTATAGAATGTACTTCATAAACTTCGGAACCTTCTGAGTTTAAGTGTGACGGAACAAGGGGAAGAGAGGTTCTGGTTGGAAAGTACGGCTTGAGTAGTGATACATGGAAGGTAGGATGAATTTTTAGAGTATCAGGTAGAAGCAAGGTGACTGCATTCTCATTAACGATTCGTGAAATCGAAAAGGGACCACAGAACTTTTGGGTAAGTTTTCTGCTAGGAACTTGTATCCGAAGGTTTTTGGTGGATAACCAAACTTTATCACCAATCTTGTACAAAGGAGGCTTTCTATGACGTAAATCATAGAAGTGTTTTTGAGTTGCTTGTGCCTTCATGATGTTGTCCTTGAGGAACCTGAAATTGTCAAGGATCGCATTGTTTAACTCATCCACTGTCGGAGAAACGGAAGGAGTGCTTAGAAGTGAATCAAAATTAGGATGATAAGCATAGTTGGCATAGAAAGGTGTAAGTTTTGTTGAGGAATTGGTTAAATTGTTGTATGCAAATTCTGCGAGTGCTAAGAACTTATGCCACTCATGTTGTTGATAAGAACAGAAACATCTTAAATATTCATCCAACCACTGATTTAATCTTTCAGCTTGTCCATTAGCTTGTGGATGGAAAGATGTTGTATAATGATGGTCAATCTTCAGGGAAAGACATAAGTTTCTCCAAAAACGAGAGGTGAATTGAGATCCTCTGTCAGAAATTATTGTTTTTGGGATGCCATGCAATTTGATTATGTTGTTGATGAACAATGTAGCCGTTTCAGAAGAAGTTGGTAATTTGTGAAATGGCAAGAAGTGTGCCATTTTAGTGAAGGTATCAATAACAACTAGTATAGTGGTATAAGTATTTGATGGTGGCAATTCAACAATAAAATCCAGACTAATCTGTTGCCAGGGAGCCTCTGCGGTAGGAATTGGCATCAGCAAGCCATAAGGAGATTTTTTTTCTATTTTAGATACTTGACAAGTGACACAAGACTTAACATAATCAAGCACTGAAGAAAACATTTTAGGCCACCAATATTTCCTAGACAGTAAATCCAAAGTGCGAGATACACCTGGATGTCCGGCTAATGGGGAATCATGATGTTGTTCTATTATGTGATTCCTCAATTTAGATGGGATATACATCTTGTTTTTAAAATAATAGATACCATCCTTCTGGGATAGATTTTTATTCCTAAAGGATGGTGGTTGGGTAGAATTTTTCTTTACTTCTTTGAGAAAAGTAGTAGTAAAACCAAGGAATCTATTCGTAGGAATGATAGTTGTTGGGTTTTGTACTTCAGGTAAATCAAAATCTTGCCTAGAAAGTACGTCCGCTTTACCATTCTTATTGGCGGGACGATAGAGTATCTGGAAATCAAATCTAGAAAAGTATAGTGACCAACGTACTTGTCTACTTGAAAGGGTTTTATTGTTTTGTAAGTATTGTAAATTTTTGTGATCCGTGAAAATCACAATGGGATGCAAAGCCCCTTCCAATAGATGTCTCCAGAATTCCAATGACTTACGGATGGCAAGTAACTCTTTATCACCTATGGTGTAGTTCCTCTCCGCTGGACTCATTGCTTTAGAGAAGAAAGAAACAGGGTGTAAGGGATCTCTGGTAGTTTTTTGTTGAGAGAGTACTGCACCGATAGAATGATCTGAGGAATCAACCTCCAGAATGTAGGGTAGATTCACATCAGGAAACTTCAGAATAGGAGCAGACGTGAACGAACTCTTCAGTTGTTCAAAGACTTTAGTGTGACTTTGAGTCCATTTAAAAGGCAGACTAGTTCCGGTTAGTTGTGTGAGTGGTTTGACGATCTCTGAGAATCCCTTAATAAATTTTCGATAATAATTCGAGAATCCCAGGAATCTCTGCAATTCCTTTTTGTTAGTAGGTGTAGGCCAATCTTTTACAGCTTCAACCTTTTCAGTCTGCATTTGTATACCAGAGGGGGAAATAGTATAACCTAGAAACGATATGGTGGTGTCATGAAATTAACATTTCTCTGGTTTTGCATACAGCTTGTGGACTCTCAGCCTTGCTAACACCCATCTAACGTGTTTAATATGTTCCTCTTCAGTTTTTGAATAGATTAAAATATCATCAAGGTATACCACCATACACACGTCCAACAAATCTCTGAAGATGTCATTAATGAAATGCTGGAACGTGGCAGGGGCATTACAAAGACCGAATGGCATCACTAAGTATTCAAAAAGACCATATCTGGTCCTGAATGCGGTGAGCCATTCATCCCCTTGACGTATGCGAATGAGATTATACCCACCTCTAAGATCAAGTTTTGAGAAAAATTTTGCATCGGTTAATCTTTCAATTAATTCTGGAATTAGGGGTAAAGGGTAACGGTTTTTTACTGTGCATTTATTTAATTCCCGGTAATCAATTATTGGTCTCAGTGTTTTGTCTTTATTTGTGACAAAAAACATTCCGGCTGCTGTAGGAGATGTAGAAGATCGTATAAAACCTTTGCGTAAATTTTCAGAGAGGTACTCTTTTAGATGGTTAAGCTCAGGTTGGCTTAATGGATATAGATGACCTACTGGAAGAGAAGAACCAGGAATTAATTATATCGGACAGTCGTAAATCCGATGAGGTGGAAGAGTCTCTGCTTCTACCTTACTAAATACATCAGTAAAATCACTGTAAACTAAAGGTAAAGGTGAAGTCTTGGACTTTATGAGTAATATGTCTTGTTGTGGGTAACATGTATTTCTACAGAAAGGAGAGGAAAAGCTTACGTGTAGATCTTGCCAATTGATTTCAGGATTATGTAACTGTAGCCAGTTTAAACCTAAGACAAGAGGGAAATGGGGTGATGGAATTATATCAAAAACAACAAACTCAGGCCTAGATTTAGAGTTCGGCGGTAGCCGTCAAAACCAGCGTTAGAGGCTCCTAACGCTGGTTTTGGCCGCCCGCTGGTATTTGGAGTCAGTGATTAAAGGGTCTAACGCTCACTTTTCAGCCGCGACTTTTCCATACCGCAGATCCCCCTACGCCATTTGCGTAGCCTATCTTTTCAATGGGATCTTTCTAACGCTGGTATTTAGAGTCGTTTCTGCAGTGAGCGTTAGAGCTCTAACGACAAGATTCCAGCCGCCTGAAAATAGCAGGAGTTAAGAGCTTTCTGGCTAACGCCGGTTCATAAAGCTCTTAACTACTGTACCCTAAAGTACACTAACACCCATAAACTACCTATGTACCCCTAAACCGAGGTCCCCCCACATCGCCGCCACTCGATTAAAAATTTTAACCCCTAATCTGCCGACCGCCACCTACGTTATACTTATGTACCCCTAATCTGCTGCCCCTAACCCCGCCGACCCCTATATTACATTTATTAACCCCTAATCTGCCCCCCACAACATCGCCGCCAGCTACTTAAAATAATTAACCCCTAATCTTCCGACCGCAAAGCGCCGCCACCTACGTTATCCCTATGTACCCCTAATCTGCTACCCCTAACACCGCCGACCCCTATATTATATTTATTATCCCCTAATCTGCCCCCCTCAACGTCGCCGACACCTGCCTACACTTATTAACCCCTAATCTGCCGAGCGGACCGCACCGCTACTATAATAAAGTTATTAACCCCTAACCCGCCTCACTAACCCTATCATAAATAGTATTAACCCCTAATCTGCCCTCCCTAACATCGCCGACACCTAACTTCAATTATTAACCCCTAATCTTCCGATCGGAGCTCACCGCTATTCTAATAAATGTATTAACCCCTAAAGCTAAGTCTAACCCTAACACTAACACCCCCCTAACTTAAATATAATTTACATCTAACGAAATAAATTAACTCTTATTAAATAAATTATTCCTATTTAAAGCTAAATACTTACCTGTAAAATAAATCCTAATATAGCTACAATATAAATTATAATTACATTGTAGCTATTTTAGGATTAATATTTATTTTACAGGCAACTTGGTATTTATTTTAACTAGGTACAATAGCTATTAAATAGTTAAGAACTATTTAATAGTTACCTAGTTAAAATAATAACAAATTTACCTGTAAAATAAATCCTAACCTAAGATATAATTAAACCTAACACTACCCTATCAATAAAATAATTAAATAAACTACCTACAATTACCTACAATTAACCTAACACTACACTATCAATAAATTAAATAAACACAATTGCTACAAATAAATACAATTAAATAAACTAGCTAAAGTACAAAAAATAAAAAAGAACTAAGTTACAGAAAATAAAAAAATATTTACAAACATAAGAAAAATATTACAACAATTTTAAACTAATTACACCTACTCTAAGCCCCCTAATAAAATAACAAAGCCCCCCAAAATAAAAAATTCCCTACCCTATTCTAAATTAAAAAAGTTACAAGCTCTTTTACCTTACCAGCCCTGAACAGGGCCCTTTGCGGGGCATGCCCCAAGAAGTTCAGCTCTTTTGCCTGTTAAAAAAAACATACAATACCCCCCCCCCAACATTACAACCCACCACCCACATACCCCTAATCTAACCCAAACCACCCTTAAATAAACCTAACACTAATCCCCTGATGATCTTCCTACCTTGTCTTCACCATACCAGGTTCACCGATCCGTCCTGGCTCCGATATCTTCATCCAACCCAAGCGGGGGCTAGACATCCACTGAAGAATTCTATCAGCCAATCGGAATTAAGGTAGGACATACCATACCAGGTTCACCGATCCGTCCTGGCTCCGATATCTTCATCCAACCCAAGCGGGGGCTAGACATCCACTGAAGAATTCTATCAGCCAATCGGAATTAAGGTAGGAATTTTCTGATTGGCTGATGGAATCAGCCAATCAGAATCTAGTTCAATCCGATTGGCCGATCCAATCAGCCAATCAGATTGAGCTCGCATTCTATTGGCTGATCGGAACAGCCAATAGAATGCGAGCTCAATCTGATTGGCTGATTGGATCAGCCAATCGGATTGAACTTGATTCTGATTGGCTGATTCCATCAGCCAATCAGAAAATTCCTACCTTAATTCCGATTGGCTGATAGAATCCTATCAGCCAATCGGAATTCGAGGGACGCCATCTTGGATGACGTCCCTTAAAGGAACCGTCATTCGTCGGGAGACATCGGAAGAAGAGGATGGATCCGCGTCGCCTGCTTCAAGATGGACCCGCTCCGCACCGGATGGAAGAAGATCGAAGATGCCGCTTGGAGAAGATGTTTGCCGGTCCGGATGTCCTCTTCTTGCCGGATAGGAGGAAGACTTTGGACCCTCTTCTGGACTTCTTCAGTGGATGTCTAGCCCCCGCTTGGGTTGGATGAAGATATCGGAGCCAGGACGGATCGGTGAACCTGGTATGGTGAAGACAAGGTAGGAAGATCATCAGGGGATTAGTGTTAGGTTTATTTAAGGGTGGTTTGGGTTAGATTAGGGGTATGTGGGTGGTGGGTTGTAATGTTGGGGGGGGGTATTGTATGTTTTTTTTAACAGGCAAAAGAGCTGAACTTCTTGGGGCATGCCCCGCAAAGGGCCCTGTTCAGGGCTGGTAAGGTAACAGAGCTTGTAACTTTTTAAATTTAGAATAGGGTAGGGAATTTTTTATTTTGGGGGTCTTTGTTATTTTATTAGGGGGCTTAGAGTAGGTGTAATTAGTTTAAAATTGTTGTAATATTTTTCTTATGTTTGTAAATATTTTTTTATTTTCTGTAACTTAGTTCTTTTTTATTTTTTGTACTTTAGCTAGTTTATTTAATTGTATTTATTTGTAGCAATTGTATTTAATTTATTTATTGATAGTGTAGTGTTAGGTTAATTGTAGGTAATTGTAGGTAGTTTATTTAATTATTTTATTGATAGGGTAGTGTTAGGTTTAATTATATCTTAGGTTAGGATTTATTTTACAGGTAATTTTGTAATTATTTTAACTAGGTAACTATTAAATAGTTCTTAACTATTTAATAGCTATTGTACCTAGTTAAAATAAATACCAAGTTGCCTGTAAAATAAATATTAATCCTAAAATAGCTAAAATATAATTATAATTTATATTGTAGCTATATTAGGGTTTATTTTACAGGTAAGTATTTAGCTTTAAATAGGATTAATTTATTTAATAAGAGTTAATTTATTTCGTTAGATGTAAATTATATTTAAGTTAGGGGGGTGTTAGTGTTAGGGTTAGACTTAGCTTTAGGGGTTAATACATTTATTAGAATAGCGGTGAGCTCCGATCGGAAGATTAGGGGTTAATAATTGAAGGTAGGTGTCGGCGATGTTAGGGAGGGCAGATTAGGGGTTAATACTATTTATGATAGGGTTAGTGAGGCGGGTTAGGGGTTAATAACTTTATTATAGTAGCGCTCAGGTCCGCTCGGCAGATTAGGGGTTAATAAGTGTAGGTAGGTGTCGGCGACGTTGTGGGGGGCAGATTAGGGGTTAATAAATATAACATAGGGGTCGGCGATGTTAGGGCAGCAGATTAGGGGTACATAGGGATAACGTAGGTTGCGGCGGTTTACGGAGCGGAAGATTAGGGGTTAAAACTGTAATGCAGGGGTCAGCGATAGCGGGGGCGGCAGATTAGGGGTTAATAAGTGTAAGGTTAGGGGTGTTTAGACTCGGGGGTACATGTTAGAGTGTTAGGTGCAGACGTAGGAAGTGTTTCCCCATAGGAAACAATGGGGCTGCGTTAGGAGCTGAACGCTGCTTTTTTGCAGGTGTTAGGTTTTTTTTCAGCTCAAACAGTCCCATTGTTTCCTATGGGAGAATCGTGCACGAGCACGTTTTTGATGCCGGCCGCGTCCGTAAGCAACTCTGGTATCGAGAGTTGCATTTGCGGTAAAAATGCCCTACGCTCCTTTTTTGGAGCCTAACGCAGCATTTGTTTGAACTCTCGATACCAGAGTTAAATTTATGGTGCGGCCAGAAAAAAGCCCGCGGAGCGTTAACAGCCCTTTTACCGCCGAACTCTAAATCTAGGCCTCAGTATGCCCTGACTCAGTAGTAGTTAAAAGGGGTATAGTTTGTTGAGTAATAGGTCCAGTGGTGAGAGTGGACCCATCAATAACTCTGAGAAACACAGGCGATAATTTTTTCACAACAGGTATTTTATTGAGGTGAACAAAATTGACATCCATAAAGTTGCCTGATGTTCCGGAGTCTATTATTGCTTTAACGTTCACCCTCTTATGGTCCCACTGTATAAAAAGAGATAAGTCACAGTAAGTTTGAGAAGTTTCATAAGGATCTGATTTATGTATGAAAGTAAACTTACGCTTTTTGTTCTTGCGTAGAATAGGACAGTCAGGGACTGTGTGGTTGGGATCGGCACAGTACATACAGAGGCGCTGGGCTCTGCGACGTGATCTTTCATCAGTAGTTAAAGGTCCTCTCAAGATGCCAATCTCCATAGGGGTGACTTTTTCTGTTGAAGCCCCAGGTTGTTTGAGATGAACTGTGGGTTGTGGTTTAAACTGAGAATCGGTATGGTAGCGTTCTGCTTTTCTCTCTCTGATTCGGCGATCTATTTGAGTTGCTAATCTCATTAGTGCTTCAAGAGTGTCTGGCATTTCAGTGCGTGCAAGCTCATCCTTTAGGCTTTCCGAAAGCCCAAGTCTAAATTGATTTCGTAGTGAAACTCTACTCCAAGAAGAATCTGTGGCATATAACTTAAATTCCATTATATATTCTTCAACGGGCCTTTTTCCTTGTTTTAGTTGTCTCATTTTTAATTCTGCAGAAAGTTGGATATCTGTATCAGAGTACAACTCATCCATGGCTTGGAAAAAGTCACTTAAGGAGTTAAGTATAGGTGAGTCAGCTTCACACAATTGATCCGCCCAAATCCTAGGTTCAGACCGTAAATAGGATATGGTGGTTAACACTTTCACCCGGTCGCTAGGATAGGTTCGGGGTTTTAAATTGTATAGCAGACCACATGCGTTTTTGAATTGTCTATATGATCTTCTATCCCCTGAGAATAACTCTGGTACACAGACTTGAGGTTCTAGAGAGCTAGAATATTGTTCTTTGGAATCTTTTATAAGTCCCCTCATCACTAGGTTTTCCCTTTGCAATTCTAAGATGGCTTTTCCCATCTGATCCATTTTTTGTGACATATCATAGACAACCTGTGGGAGATCTGGTTGTTCCATTCTTATATTTTAAGGCTTAGTAATATGTAACTGTTCTCCTTCAGTTCCCCTTAAATATTACAGGAATATATATATTTGTTACACCTAGTGATATTCTAATACTATAGGGAAGTATTAGCTATTACAATAGGTGTATTTATTATAAACATACATCAAGAGTTATAAAAGATTGGGACTGAAATGATTCAGAAATAATAAGAAAAAATTAACTTATCTTATTTGCTTCATAAGACAAGGAATAACAATGAGTATGTATAAAGTCACTTCTAGCTTTTAAGAGTAAGTAGAAGATTCAGCAGTTAAGTAACTTCAGCAAAACAAAAGATACTAGGAGAACAAGGAAAAAATGCAACAGCAATTCAAGTTATATTTGTTACATGAATAATGTGCAATGGAGTGCAAACAGTCCGCAAGTAGCCAGAGAGAAAAGTTCATATAATGAAGAAGTAGCCTTCGATATTAGTATGATAAGAATTAAGGCACAAGCAGCAAGCAGACTTTGTTTCAGAGTAGCAGAGCGTAACAGCAGATAGCAGACAGAAGATGCTTAACTACTTGAATAACAACCAGTATGTGATAGCGTAATTCACTGTAAACAAATGAGGTAGCTGTACCTTGAATGTAGTTCAGTTTTCTTACCGGAGAGCACTGCTTCAATAGAGTTCCTTGCGGTGGAGTTAGGACTCTCTTCCGGTGTATCCTGAGAGCTGAAAGTGGCGTCTGACGTCAGAGCACCGGGAGCGGCTGAATGCCGATGTAAGGTACAGAGCTCTGTAAAAGTTAAGTGTTAGGTTAAAGCTGGTCTTTGTCTGTAGTCAGGTAAATATAACAGTTCTTACTGAAGAATTCTCAAAGTTAGACTCTTTAGAGATGAGAGGGTGTTCCGATATGACACTCAGACTTCCAATGTAGGCAGACTGCAAAGGAGTCAGATGGTAACAGAATTGCAGAAGCACTGTTTAACGCTGTTAGAAGCAAGCGGAGTTAGTAAAGGAGAGAGTGGTAGAATCACTTCAGGAAGATTAGAGATTCTACTTAATTTGTTAGAAGATTAGTGAAAATCTCGGAGCTTAGCTAAGGAGATACTACTCAGGCAGTTCAATCAAATTACTAAGCAAAGAGAGTCGTTGTAGCAGGTGTTATAAAGGGGGTGTGTGTATGTGATAGGTCAATCAGAAGTTAAAGGTATATACACCAGAATGAAACCTGACACCTTAGTATTCTTCCTTAACCTGATGAACTGTCCCCTGGGGATAGCATGGATAAGGTGTTGGGGATGACAGAAACTTGCGTGAAGCAAAGTATTCCCTGAACTTGGTTTGCGAAAAGTTTGTGAGACAATTAGATTTTATTACCATCACCCTTCAATGCTATATTCAGAAAGTTGGCCTCAGAGCTGCTGCAAATTCCCACATATCTAGGTTGCATGTAATTTTCATTCACATAATTCAGAAACTCTGAAACCTAGAGGTTCATTGAAGATAAAAATCAAATTGTCAATGTACCTTCTATAAAACAGGATACTGACAACGAAAGGATTACTCTGATCAAAAATGTATTTTAGTTCCCAGAATCCAACATATAAGTTTACGAACGAGAGGGCATATTTTGCCCCATCGCAGTGCGACAGCACTGTAAATAAAATATGACATCAAATAGGAAAAAATTGTTCGTTAGAAGGAATTCCAGAACTGAGCATATAAATAAAACAGTTTCAGCACTATAGTTGGTGAATTTTTCCAAAAAATACACAGTCAAAATACCCAAAGCATGTGGAATAACTGTGTAAAGTGACACTACATCAACCACTACCCAATTGTGCCCTTCCTGCCATCCTCTGTCCAAACATTCCAATTAATGGTGAGAATCCCTCAGGTAAGTATAAAGACCTCTAACTAGAGGTTGAAGTATGCCATCCATCCATTTAGACAAAGGCTCTTATAATGAGGTAATGCCCAAAATAATGCGCCTACCCGGGGTATTCACAGAACTCTTATGGATTTTGGACAAGTGATGGAACAAGGGCACAATTGGGAATTCAGGGATCAGATTCTGAATATCTTCCTGACTAAGCACACCAATGCTAACACCATCATCTAGAATACTCAAAAGTTCCCTCTTAAACATGTGGGTAGGATTGCCCGATAAAGCTTGTAAACCTTAGGATCCTGCAATTGGCATTGTGCCTCTGCAAAGTAATCAGTTTTATTTAATACCAAGATATTGCTTCCTTTGTCTGAGTTTTTTATGACAATATCCTCATTATTCTGCAGAAGCTCCAAGGCCAACTTCTCTGAGGGAGTCAAATAAGAGACATGTTTCTTATTGTTTTTTTTATTTACCCAGTCTGCCAGCTGTATTATTTCTCTTTCCATGTTCTTTTGAAATAAATTCAGCATTTGACCTCTGAATTGCATTGGATAAAAATATGATTTATCCTTATTTGGTTTCTTAGGTTTAGTACCCTGCAATAAAGTGTCACTGCCTTCATTTAAGTCAACTAACGTTTAACATGCATGCTTCATTAAATGAGACATACTCATTTACTACATCAAAATTCTGGCAACCAGCATCTTCGCTGGGCTTATAATCATGATTTATAGAAAAATATCTCTGAAGGGTAAGCTTTCTAACAAATTATTGATGTCTAATAGAGTATTAAAAGGGGAAACATTTCTTGAGGAAGTAAATGCCAAACCCCTACTCAGTACATCAATTTGACACTCACTCAGGGTATAGCTGGAAAAATTAACATTTTAATATTTTAGGCGTTCTTTTTTCTTCTTTTTCCCTTTTGATCGACTGACTCTTCTAAAGGGACCTTCTGCTCTCTTATGCCAACTTTGGGACATACCACTGGCTCCTCATTTTCAGTATCATCTGCTGAGGTGACCTGTAGGAAAGAGAAGAAACAGAAGAAACAGAGAAGACTGAAGAAGTAGGGGAGAGGGAAGAGGCTTCTGATGATTTCACTGATTCTTGATCAGTTGTCCCTGATTCTGTGGATGAGAACACCACTTTCTTATTCTTTTTGTTGTTCTTCAGAATGGGTTTAGGAATCACATCAGTCCCTTTAACCAGTTCATTTCCACTTTTTTTATTATTATTATTGGACTTGTTCTTTCTGTTAAATCTAAAGCCACAATTGTCTTGTTGGAAATTGTTGGAAATTAGGCCAGACATAGGAGTCGATTTATGAAGCAGCGGATGCTGATTACGACCCACTGCGCTTCAGTTCCACCTAGAGCGGAAGTTAAGAAGCAGCGGTCCTAAGACCACTGCTCCTTAACTTGTCCACCACCTCAGATCGGGCTGAAAACGATCAGGCTGATTGACACCCCCTGCTAGCGGCCGATTGGCCGTGAATCTGCAGGGGGCGGTATTGCACCAGCAGTTCCCAAGCATATGCTGTCAGCATTTATCGATGTGCAGCGGACATGATTCGCTATAGCAGATCATGTCTGTCCGCACCATGATAAATCTACCCGATAGACTTTATTAGATTCATAGTCCATTCTGTCCCGGCTACATTTAGATCCTTTTCTTTCAGCCAGGATGGTGTCTAATTTATCCACATGCCCTTGCATGGTCTGTTTATGCTCAATGAATTTCTCATGTGCTTCATTTTTTCAGCTCTAACTCAATTTCGCTGATCCGATCTTTAAGGTTCACTCTCTGTTTCTGTTTACACCTTATAAGGATCCCCATGAGTTTAATTGAGCATTCGGTTAGAGCTTCATTCCACTCAAGTACTATATCTGGGTCCTCGACTTCAAAGGTTGGAAATTTATTCAGTCTAAGACCTCTCGGTAGTCTATTGAGATCCACATAATGTTCAAATGCCTCTTTATCCCAGGTTAGTCAGTAAGTAGGAGTTTTTCTAATGATTTGAATAACGGCTCCATCCTGGGGATAACCCCCTCATTCTTCCCAGCTAAGAAGACACGTCTATAAAGTTCTTCCCTGGCTCAGCATCATAAAGTGAACTGGATAGCATAGCACTGTATTATCCAAATCCATGTCTGCCAAAACTAGGTAATAGACCCGTTTAAATAGCCTGCCTGATATAAGAACTTATAGACCGAAAAATTCCTCACAACGTTATTCTCTTGCTTTCTTACAATAATAAAACCATTTCTTGACAGTCATATACCATCAGCCCACTTTTATGCATAAACAAATGCCCCTTAATCTCACTTCCGTTTAACAGATTCTATTATTCTGGGCAAAAGCAGTTATCCAATTAGAGACTGCAATATACCTCCAAGGAATCCTCCGTAAAGTGAGGGTATGTAATTGGGAACACTTACTGACTAGGAGCTGTGGTATCCGGATTCAAATGGTGTTTACTGTGCAGCAGGACCACAAGCGTGGATTATTTAGTATATTTTATATTTTTCACTCATTTTAAATATATTTTACATGTAATATTTAAAAAAACATGTCTTAAACTACTAAATTTTCATGAGCGCTAACCTGATTGCGTAGAATATAAATCGTGAAACCCAATGATCAAAATGCAAATTTTAAATTCCTAGGTTCTTCACAAAGAAAAAAATGTACTTTTTATTTTACAGTATATATATATATATATAATACTGTTCATGTAAAATACATATCTGTACCTATATATCTATAGGAATAGATATATAGGTATAGGTACATACACACATATATATATATATATATATATATATATAGGTATTTAGGAATAAAAAGGACATATTCTGCTATGTAAAGAACATTTGCATGTGCACTCTTGAATATACGTGGTCAGCCTAATGTATGGGTTTTTTTTGCAGTTTTCGCTCTCCATTTACTTCTTTGGAAGAAGTTAACACAGTCATCTGCGAATGTCGGGCTTATGGGTTTAGGCTCGCGTGAAAACTTTTTTTTTCAACTTGTAAGTTGTAATACGAGCACAAAAAGCATCTGTTTAGCAGAGATAATGCAGGAGTAGGAGCACTAATTTGCGCTCCACTCATAATCTAGTCCTTAATTAGAAGACTGTATATACTTGATTTTGACATCAAGCTAATCAGAATCCTCAGGTTTTTTTTCTCTGGCTCTCTGCCAGTACCTATAAACTGCTTTTTATTTTTAGAAATATAAATTTTAGATCCAGGCTTCCCAGATAAACAAATATTCTTATATTAGATGGAAATTAACAACTGCGAGCTGTTTTACACATGTCTATATGTTGATTTTCATCTAATATAAAAATATTCATTTATCTGGGAAGCCTTGATCTATAATTTCTATTTCTAAGAATTTTGCAGCAAACTTGGAGGAGTTTTGCTAATCGGATCTGGAGCCAGCAGATTGTGATGACACAGGAGGGGTATAGCAGCGTCTAACCATTCTATCAGGAGGAGCTCTCTGTTTCACCCGAGTCAAGCAGCAACATCAAAATGGAGCAGCGTTCGCTATATGTGAAGGTGGATAGCAGACTGAGGCTTCACGTTTACCACCAAGTAAGTCCTTTTGCTCCTAAGGGGGAGTCCCGCGCCATTTAGAGCCAAGTTGAGCCATGAGAGCGTGGATACAGAAGGCAGCCGCCAGAGTTTGCGGGGTGAGTTATGTTATGATATACTTATCTCTGTATCGAATATCCACTGAAGCTGTGTTTTGAATGACTTAAGAGACTGCACCAAACTAAGTGATTGAGTTTGTATTGATAAAACGTCCATGGGTAATACAATCGCTGCAAAGTCCTGAGGGATTAAAGGGATTAAGTAGAAGCCTGTTTCATTGCTATATACCCCCCTATCTGTATATGAATAGAAAAATATTCCCACTCCCTCCCTCTCCCTCCCATATCCCCTGCTAGGCTGCACCACCCACCTCCCACCCACACCTCCCGTGGGCACCAACAGAAGACAATCAGGCATCTGCCCTCATATGTTGCCAGAGCACCATATGTGGCAGATGCCTGGAGTTTCAGGAGCTCCAACTCTCGGCTGCAATTTAACAGCCAAGAGTGCTGGAGCTTCCTGAAGCGAAGACGTGTATATATACGTCTTGCAGTATGATAGGCAAAATACTGCTAGACGTATATATACGTCCTTTTGGGTGAAGGGGTTAAACCAATGAGCATTAACAGGAAGTACCTATCAGCTAATTAATATTAGTAGTACAAATGGTACAGTTGTATTTATTTTTTTATATCATAAAAACGTTTGCATCACATTTTTCAAGCAAAATATTATCTAAATCTTTAGATGCTGTAAAAACATTTTTTTAGTGCTGTGTCCCTTTTAAAACATCTGCTCTTCTACTATATTAGAAAGGTTTAGAAAAGGAAGGGAAATCCACTGAGCTTGCATACAATGCACACAATACTTTTACACTGTTCCTCTTATAAATTTAAATTAGGGGCCACAGTCCTTTTAAAATACAGTTCAACTTCTCAGACCTTGCATGGATGGGAAACAATGGAAAGTGAATATATTATTTTATTTATTTACTTCATTTGACAAATATATTTAACCTTTCCCTACTCTAATACTGGATCCTGGCAGATTTGGAGGTCCCTGTAGCATTCCATCTTGTCATTCTTTATGTTTTAGCCTGCAGTTCAAAAATTCATGCCAAGGGGGATTTCTATTAAAAAGTTATGAGTTGTTTACTTTTCATGACAGCTTTTAGAAGGTTGCAGTGAGTCATCAATGGATCCAAAGTGGAAAAAATAGTCCTCTTCATTCCTTATTTAAATTTCATGTATACTACATTCACTTTAGCACACTTTCTACTGTACATCCACAGATATTACCTATAAAATAAATGCATTTCCATCTAAATCCAGAGAGAACTGAGCAGATGTTTCACATGCTGTAGCACAGTTTCCATATGGTTAGCAATACAAGGTATAAATATGTTTTAATGGTTCACTTGTATGATTTTCAGTATACTCTAACATAAAATTATGTTGCAGTAAACATTTACTGTAATGTCACAGTAAATTCTTCTTTACATAAACCAACTAATATATATTGGTTTTGAACATGGTTCAGTTGCTACACAGTCACAGATTATGTTAACATATTACACCATAGAAATCAATGGAGCAAATTAAAGGGGAAAAAATTAACTAAATTTTCTCAAGTACGCTAAACCAACATGAATTTTTTTATATTAAATAGATATTTCTACATATATCTGATGGTATTTTGGTACAATATATAACTATACCTACAATATATATAGGTATACTTAGAAATAATGCACTTCTATATTTATATGTCTATGTATTTATGTCTGTATATACACATATAAAAACATAAATACAATTATACACACACACACACATATATATACATATACATATTTAGACATGTATGTATGCAATTATACACACACACATATATATATATATATATATACATATTTAGACAGATGTATCTCTAAGTAAAATCCCTTTGCAGCCCTTTTTCCCCCAACACCTGAGACCTCATCTCTTTGAGCCCTTATAACATTTTTATACAAAAAAATTAAATACATCTTAGTAAATAGTGTTATTATGAATGTAACTGTACTTTTAAATGTATTTTTGATGCGTTTTGTGCCACTTTTTTGTCTTGTGTAACAGTTAACTAGCGTTCCGAAGTTGCACTATCCCAATGTGTATTAAATTCAGTTGCGCTCAAGCGATCACAATTACTTTCAACCTGTGATACGCGCACTACTTCCAATTGCCGAAAACAGGCGCAACAAACATGATATTGCTAGTGCACAACAGTAAGAGTGCCACTCGTAATCTTCTATCTTAATATTAGTTCAATTCCAACTTCCTATTTCTTCTATATTAATTACTTTAGCATCATAGAATAAATACTAACGTTTTAAGCAGACTGTAGAATGAGTGATAGAATAAATATAAGATTTATTTTATCTTTACATACATTTACTTTTATATTAACCAATGGCATCATGACTTGACATTAAAAGTTCATTTTGAGTCATTTTAAAAATCCTGCATGAAAATTTCCCTAGGCTTTAATAATAAATCTTCAGTTCACTATCCTTCCATGTACAAATTCCAAAGCAGTTTTTGCAGCTTTCATAATTAAGCCCACCCTAACCAATTCAGTGTAATCTAATCCACAATTATATTTCACAGTTCTTCAAATATGAGTAATAGATCTCTGTAATAGTGTACAGCAACAACAAAGACCTAATCAACATTAATATGAATGTGAAGGCTCTGAAAATAACCATGCATGGTCATTCACTTGACAAGTTTGACAACATAAATTCAGCTGTGTGTTACTGTCATATATGTAATAATGGAATACAAATAACCAAAACAAAAGACTAGATCCTAGTGTTCTCTGTGAGATTTTCACAAGATTAATATGGTATAATAAGCAGATTTCAAAGATTATTCTGTTGCATAAAACAGATTTTTAACTGGTTTTCAAATGACTTCAGACCACGTTACTATGTCAGAGAATTATCATTAAGACCAGTAACACTTTCTCAATCCTTCAAAATCTCTAATTGCATTTTTTTGTGCACAAGAATTATAAAAAGACCTATACCCTTCTGAAAACCCATTTTTAACATTTCACATAGCACATGTAGACTTTATTTATTTATTTATTTGTTTGTTTGTTTATTTCTTTTGCTGATTGTGGTTACTTTTTTATACATTCTCCCTTCACATTACAATAATCAAGGTCACATTGATTTTTCATTTAAAAAAATATAAAAAATTTAAATAATTATCATCTGGGTGTTAACAGGTGTTTTTGACAACACTTCCAATTAATTTTGAAGATTAAACAAGGAGAACAGTCTCTTCAGCCATTAGATTACAGCCCAAAGCAACTAATGGCATCACATTTTAAGTACAATACTACAGTTTATACGTTTTTACTATATCACATAGGAAAAGGTGCAATATTTAACTTTTATATTCCATAAAACAGAAAATGGCTGAAAAAGTATACAGATACAACACGTTTTATGACTAGCTTATAAACATAAATTATAAAGGCAGTGAATAACATTAACAGTAATATTGTTTGATGACAAAAAATGAGTAGCTGTTGCTTAGATATGATAGTTTAAAAACAGAATTTATGCTTACCTGATAAATTTCTTTCTCTTGTGATGTATCGAGACCACGGATTCATCCATACTTATGGGATATTCTCCTTCCCAACAGGAAGTGGCAGAGAGAGCACCCACAGCAGAGCTGTCTATATAGCTCCTCCCTTAGCTCCACCCCCCAGTCATTCGACCGAAGGCTAGGAAGAAAAAGGAGAAACTCTAGGGTGCAGTGGTGACTGAAGTTTTTTAAATAAAAATATACTACCTGTCTTAAATAGACAGGGCGGGCCATGGACTTGATACATCACAAGAGAAAGAAATTTATCAGGTAAGCATAAATTCTGTTTTCTCTTGTAAGATGTATCGAATCCACAGATTCATCCATACTTATGTGATACCAATACCAAAGCTTTAGGACACGGATGAAGGGAGGGACAAGACAGGTACCTTAAATGGAAGGCACCACTGCTTGTAGAACCTTTCTCCCAAAAATAGCCTCCGAAGAAGCAAAAGTATAAAATTTGTAAAATATGGAAAAAGTATGAAGCGAAGACCAAGTCGCCGCCTTACAAATCTGTTCAACAGAAGCCTAATTTTTAAAAGCTCATGTGGAAGCCACTGCTCTAGTAGAATGAGCTGCTGGCCAGCAGTCTCATAAGCCAAACGGATGAAGCTTTTCAGCCAAAAGGAAAGAGAGGTAGCCATAGCCTTTTGACCTCTTCGTTTACCAGAATAAACAACAAACAATGAAGATGTTTGACGGAAATCTTTAGTTGCTTGTAAGTAGAACTTTAAAGTACGAACCACATCAAGATTGTGCAACAGACGTTCCTTCTTTGATGAAGGATTAGGACACAGAGAAGGAACAACAATCTCCTGATTGATATTCCTATTAGAAACAACCTTAGGAAGAAACCCTGGTTTGGTACGCAAAACCACCTTATCTGCATGGAAAACTAGGTAAGGTGAGTCACACTGTAAAGCAGATAACTCAGAAACTCTTTGAGCCGAAGAGATAGCTACTAAAAACAAAACTTTCCAAGATAGAAGCTTAATATCTATGGAATGCATAGGTTCAAACGGAACCCCTTGAAAAACATTAAGAACCAAATTTAGGCTCCATGGTGGAGCAACAGGTTTAAATACAGGCTTGATCCTGACCAAGGCCTGACTAAACGCTTGAACGTCTGGGACATCTGCCAGATGTTTGTGTAAAAGAATAGACAAAGCAGATATTTGTCCTTTTAAGGAACTAACTGATAATCCCTTCTCCAATCCTTTTTGGAGAAAGGACAAAATTCTAGGAATCCTAATCTTACTCCATGAGTAACCCTTGGATTCACACCAACAAAGATTTCTGCGCCAAATCTTATGATAGATTTTCCTGGTGACAGGCTTTCTAGCCTGAATCAGGGTATCAATGACCGACTCAGAGAAACCACGCTTTGATAGAATCAGGCGTTCAATCTCCAAGCAGTCAGACGCAGAGAAACTAGATTTGGATGCTTGAATGGACCTTGGATTAGAAGGTCCTGCCTTATTGGCAGAGTCCACGGTGGAACAGATGACATGTCCACCAGGTATGCATACCAAGTCCTGCGTGGCCATGCAGGCGCTATCAGAATCACCGAAGCTCTCTCCTGCTTGATTCTGGCAACCAGACGTGGGAGGAGAGGAAATGGTGGAAATACATAAGCCAGATTGAAGGACCAGGGCACTGCTAGGGCATCTATCAGTACCGCCTGGGGATCCCGTGACCTGGACCCGTAACAAGGAAGTTTGGCGTTCTGTCGGGACGCCATCAGATCCAATTCTGGTGTGCCCCATAGCTGAGTCAGCTGGGCAAATACCTCCAGATAGAGCTCCCACTCCCCCGGATGAAAAGTCTGACAACTTAGGAAATCCGCCTCCCAGTTCTCTACCCCTGGGATATGGATTGCTGAGAGATGGCAAGAGTGATCCTCCACCCATCGGATTATTTTGGTTACCTCCATCATCGCTAGAGAACTCCTTGTTCCTCCTTGATGATTGATATAGGCTACAGTCGTGATGTTGTCTGACTGAAATCTGATGAATTTGGCCGCAGCTAGCTGAGGCCATGCCTGAAGTGCATTGAATATCGCTCTCAGTTCTAGAATGTTTATCGGGAGGAGAGATTCCTCCCGAGACCATAAGCCCTGTGCTTTCAGGGATTTCCAGACTGCACCCCAGCCTAGCAGGCTGGCATCTGTCGTTACTATGAGCCACTCTGGCCTGCGGAAACACATTCCCTGAGACAGGTGGTCCTGAGACAACCACCAGAGAAGAGAATCTCTGGTCTCTTGGTCCAGATGCAGTTGAGGAGATAAATCTGCATAATCCCCATTCCACTGTTTGAGCATGCATAGTTGCAGTGGTCTGAGGTATAGGCAGGGATAAGGAACTATGTCCATTGCCGCTACCATGAGTCCGATTACCTCCATACACTGAGCCACTGATGGCCGAGGAATGGAATGAAGAGCTCAGCAAGTGATTAAAAGTTTTGATTTTCTGACCTCCGTCAGAAATATTTTCATTTCTACCAAGTCTATCAGAGTCCCTAGGAAGGAAACTCTTGTGAGAGGGACGAGAGAACTCTTTTTTATGTTCACCTTCCATCCGTGAGATCTCAGAAAAGCCAACACGATGTCTGTGTGAGACTTGGCTAGCTGGAAAGTCGACGCCTGAATTAAGATGTCATCTAGATAAGGCGCCACTGCTATACCCTGCGGTCTTAGAACCGCCAAAAGGGACCCTAGCACCTTTGTGAAAATTCTGGGAGCCATGGCCAACCCGAAAGGAAGGGCCACAAACTGGTAATGCCTGTCCAGAAAGGTGAATCTGAGGAATTTTTTTTTTTTTTTTTTTGTTTAATTTTTATTGAGGTAATAATTTGGCATATAAACACAAAGTTGCAGCAGTATACAATAGAAATCCTTAAATTTGCTTTTAACAGGGTACAATGTGTAAGTTGCATATTAACAATCATTATACTGGATCTCAGTTGCACTATGCATAGCAAAGAAAATAAAACATAATCGCCTGCTGCAAGAATAAGAGAAATAAACAACATTTCAAGAAAATGCCAATAAAAGTCTAGAACCTTCTTATTTATCTAAGAGGCCACTCTTGGACCTCAGGACAAGAATATTAAACAACTATAACAGAAGGTAACCCCAGAAATAAGAGGCCTCTCAAGGGCCACATACTGAAAACCTCAGATTTTATTATTATTACGCTATATATTGTAAGCTTAAAGTAATTTAGTAGTTAGTTTTTTATTTTTACAAGATGGTCATAGTGAGAATATCATTTTGCGTTGAAACTAGCCTTGCAGAGTATGTAAATATAATTGAGGTGCGGCACAAAGAAGATAGGCCGCGTAGCTAATCCTCCTACAAAAGGAGGCTTATTATGGGGGGAATGGGGGGGGGAGGTGGAGAAGTGAATATAATGAATGAAATATATGGTTTAGGAACTATGCAGCTCATTATGGGTTAAGGGAGAGCTACTAGAAAAATGCAATAATTAGCCAGTGCTAAGTAGGCAGGCTGTAGTGTTACAGGGCGACAAGGTCATATATAATCAGCTATTAATGGGTAGTAAGCTGCAGAGAGATTCTAACCTGCTGGCAAAAGCTAATTCTAAACAGGAGCAAAGAAACTATAGAGAATCATGGTAAATTAAACCTTTGTAAAAGAGTTATAAAAGTGAATTATTTCAGGAGTCACAGGTAAAGGGGATCACAAACATTAGGATTTCGATCTTTAGAGACAAAATTCCCTGTTAAAAAGGAGTACACCAGCTAGCGTTTTTGAAGGCATAAGTAAAACAACATCAACATGTCTTATATCATCTTAACTTCAAACATTCACATGTGGCTCATTAATATAGTCAGGCAAACAATGAGAAATAAGCATATTTTTTAAAATGCAGACAATGAGGGTACATTTCAATGAGTGCTTCTTGCATACAATAAACAAACTGGAGAGTAAGACTGTAAAAAACTTATAGATAATAAAAAGGCTTGAAGGAAACATCGAGTGCAAATCAACTTATGGAGGACAGTCCAGAAATAAGCAAACATGCTGTCTTTGTGGTCAGAGTCAGTCAAAAGTCCTCAGTAAGTGCAGTGACCGTGGTATAATTCAGGGCTGACCCTTAATGAAGACAAATTACTAATAAACAATATTTCTATATTACATTAAACACCACTAGTACAAGGCAGTTTGCCTATATCAGTCCATAAATATATAATTATGCGGTGCAAAAACATAGGTGTCCAAGTTATTAACAGAGTCTCTCCAAGACCAGCACACAAGCCATCCCAAAGTGCACTGGTATAGCTAAACAAAAGAATGTCACCCACTCCAACAGGGTAGAATGAGTTGCAGCAGAAGGGTCAGAAGGGATAGCGGGAAGAAACAGTTTGATGGCAAGCACCTATATCAGGAACGAGTAGTAACAAACCGTGTCTCAAGTTGTAACCGTAGGTTCTGTATTAGAATAAGGCAATTCCCAGGACTATGCTCTAAAGTAAGCCGACTATATGAGACCATATAAGATGGGTCTGGGTATAGCCGACTCCCGATCTCACATTCCTGGTCTCCTAACCAATGCCCTTAGGGTGCAAAGCTTCTATACTTGGCTGAAGAGGCCACTCAAGGGGACAATCTGGAGGGTTGCCCCTCTCGTCGGTATCTATAGTAAGATTAACAGGTGTGGGCTCACTCATTTTGTCGGCTGCAGTATCGAGCAGAAGAAGCGCTCTCCACGCGTGACAGCCAGCTGCAAACGCCATCTGCCTCTTAGCTGTAAGTGTGTTCGGGAGCGAGGCGCAGTCCGCTCCGGGGTCTGGCTCAGTTAGCATGGCAGGGCAATCTTCCGTTGCAGCCTCCGCAATCTCACCCCCCACATAAACAGCTCGGTCTTTTTGGCTGCATAGAGGATACTCGGTATAGGGAGAGAGTTCAGGCGCGGAACACAAGGGCTCAGAAGTTGGTGATACGGTATAAATACCCTGATCCAAGACAATGTTATCAGCAGTCAGGATAGGGGTAACAGATATAAGTGGGCTTATTCCAGCACAGCACTCCTCTAGAGCCAATTCCATCCTCTCATAGTGCTTATGTATGAGCTGCGCCACAGCCCGCTCCCAAACTCTAAGGGCCTCCATCTTGATCATAATTTTAGAAGAATTCTCTTGCTCAAGTATGTCCACTTGCACAGTTGCTTGGATCCTCAATATTAGTAGGGAACATGAAGGCTCCTTATAGCCCTAAAAGTCAACATCATAAGGGTAAATAAACACTTTAAGGCTAGTTAAGGCCAGGAGCTATACACAAGTGCGTCCGTCTCCCTCTGCAGTTGGCTCCGCCCCCCCGAATCTGAGGAATTGATGATCATCTCTGTGAATAGGGATGTGTAGATACGCATCCTTTAAATCCACGGTAGTCATATATTGACCCTCCTGAATCAGAGGAAGAATAGTCCGAATAGTCTCCATCTTGAAAGATGGTACTCTGAGGAATTTGTTTAGAATTTTGAGATCCAAGATCGGTCTGAAAGTTCCCTCTTTTTTGGGAACCACAAACAGGTTGGAGTAAAAACCTAGCCCTTGTTCCACTCTTGGAACTGGGCATATCACTCCCATGGTATGTAGGTCTTCTACACAGCGTAAGAACGCCTCTCTCTTTGTCTGGTTTGCAGACAATTGAGAAATGTGAAATCTCCCCCTTGGGGGGGAGTCTTTGAAGTCCAGAAGATATCCTTGGGACACAATTTCTAAAGCCCAGGAATCGTGAACATCTCTTTCCCAAGCCTGAGCAAAGAGAGAGAGTCTGCCCCCTACTAGATCCAGTCCCGGATCGGGGGCTACCCCTTCATGCTGTCTTAGAGGCAGCAGCAGGCTTCTTGGCCTGTTTACCTTTGTTCCAAGCCTGGTTAGGTCTCCAGACTGACTTGGATTGGACAGAATTCCCCTCTTGCTATGCTGCAGGGGAAGCTGAAGCGGTACCTTATAAGTTCCGAAAGGAACGAAAATTATTTTGTTTGGTCCTCATCTTATTTGTTGTATCCTGAGGGAGGGCATGGCCTTTCCCTCCAGTGATGTCTGTAGGCCCGAATAGGGTCTTTCGTTTGGAAGGGATGTTCAACAACTTAGATTTTGATGACACATCAGCAGACCAGGACTTAAGCCATAACGCCCTGCATGCTAATATGGCAAAACCTGAATTATTTGCCGCTAATTTAGCCATTTGGAAAGCGGCATCTGTAATGAAAGAATTAGCCAACTTAAGGGCCTTAATTCTATCCATAATATCCTCTAATGGAGTCTCCACCTGGAGAGCCTCTTCTAGAGGTTCAAACCAGAAAGCAGCTGCAGTAGTTACAGAAACAATGCATGCAATAGGTTGGAGAAGAAAACCTTGATGAACAAAAATTTTCTTTAGGAGACCCTCTAATTTTTTATCCATAGGATCTTTGAAAGCACAACTGTCTTCGATAGGTATAGTTGTACGCTTATCAAGAGTAGAAATAGCTCCCTCCACCTTAGGAACAGTCTGCCACGAGTCCTGTATGGTGTCAGATATGGGAAACATTTTCTTAAAAACAGGAGGGGGAGCGAACGGAATACCTGGTCTATCCCACTCCTTAGTAACAATAGTCCTAATCCTCTTAGGGACTGGAAAAACATCAGTGTAAACAGGAACCTCTAAGTATCTGTCCATTTTACACAATTTATCTGGGACCACTATAGGGGCGCAATCGTCTAGAGTAGCTAATACCTCCTTGAGCAATAAGCGGAGGTGTTCAAGCTTAAATTTAAAGGCCGTCATATCAGAATCTGTCTGAGGGAGCGTCTTTCCTGAATCAGAAATCTCTCCCTCAGATAAAAAATCCCTTACCCCTACTTCAGAACATTGTGAGGGTATAACGGATACGGCTACTAAAGCGTCAGACAGCTTAGCATTTGTTCTTAACCCAGAGCTGTCACGCTTTCCTTGTAAACCAGGCAGTTTAGAGAAAACTTCTGTGAGGGTTTTATTCATAACTATGGCCATGTCTTGTAAAGTAAATGAATTCGACGCATTAGAGGTACTTGGCGTCACTTGTGCGGGCGTTACTGGTTGTGACACTTGGGGAGAGCTAGATGCTAAACCCTCATTTCCTTCTAACTGAGAATCATCTATTGCAATATTTTTAAGTGCTAAAATATGCTCTTTATAATTTATAGACATATTAGTGCAAGTGGGACACATTCTAAGAGGGGGTTCCACAATGGCTTCTAAACACATAGAACAAGGATTTTCCTTGGTGTCAGACATGTTAAACAGGCTAGTAATTAAACAAATAAGCTTGGAAAACACTTTAATCAAAGGAAATAACACTTTAAACAAAAACGGTAGTGTGCCTTTAAGAGA
Source organism: Bombina bombina (assembly GCF_027579735.1). Classification (NCBI taxonomy): domain Eukaryota; kingdom Metazoa; phylum Chordata; class Amphibia; order Anura; family Bombinatoridae; genus Bombina; species Bombina bombina. The sequence continues at coordinate 194,403,783 of NC_069501.1, read as the reverse complement.
AAAAAAGCTGCACAAACTCTGCAAAACAGTATAAAAAAGCAGTAAACAAAACTAAATTTTTACAGTAGCATCATAAAGCCTTAGTAACTTTGCACCACTATGAATATAAACAATTAACCCCTTAATGTAAAAACCGGATTGAAAAAACTTCAAAACCGGTAAAATAACGTTCAGCACCTTGCCACAGCTCTGCTGTGGCGCCTACCTGCCCTTTAGGAACGATTTGTGGGAAAAAAACCTCTTTACAGCCCTCAAACACAGCAGGAATCTCTGGAGAAGTAGCTGGATTCTGAGGTAAATAAACTGTAAATAGGCCCCTCCCACCTCACTCGATGTTATGGGGCCTAAAAGAAACACCACAGAGTGTTTCTTAAACTAGCCATGTGGGTTAATAACCCTTAAACAAGCCACAAAGACCCCCTAAAGTCCCTCAAAAAACGTTCTATTTGTAATTAAACCAAAACGTTTTTTCCTATTAGTGTGACCAGTAACTATGAGCCCTTTATGCAAGCTTGGATTTCTCTTTTACTGAATACAGCTTACCTTTCCCTCATGGGGATATTGCCAGCCTTTTCTAGAAATAACACAGTCTGTCTAGAAAAAAATAGACTGAACATACCTTAATGCAGTTTAGCCTGCAAACTGTTCCCCCAACTGAAGTTTTCCTGTACTCTTCAGCCCTTGTGAGAACAGCAGTGGATCTTAGTTACAAAATGCTAAGATCATCATCCTCCTTGCAGAAATCTTCATCCCTTTTCTGCCAGAGAGTAAATAGTACACACCGGTACCATTTAAAATAACAAACTTTTGCTTGAGAAAATAAAAACTAACATTTTTGTCACCACACTCCCTTTGCCCTTCCTAGCAGTTAAGCAGGCAGAGAGAATGACTGGGGGGTGGAGCTAAGGGAGGAGCTATATAGACAGCTCTGCTGTGGGTGCTCTCTCTGCCACTTCCTGTTGGGAAGGAGAATATCCCACAAGTATGGATGAATCCGTGGACTCGATACATCTTACAAGAGAAAATATATTTAAATACATTCTCTGTAACGGCATCTGGCAGCATAAAATTGTGTTAGTTGTAGTTTCAGATATTGCCCTGTATGGTGCTGTAACAAGTGGAAGTCAGACTGCACACACAACACCTCACACACATAGCACATACTACAGTACTACACAAACACTACACTCACTATATATAAACTACATACACACAATACATAAACAAAAAGACCCAGTACGCTCACACTTCACATGAACACTTGCAAACTACACATACATCACATGCACACACATATATTTTAACAATTAAAACTAGGAAATGGCAAAAAATTTGACTGAATGAAAATGTAAATTCACAAACTGAGTACAATTTATAGAACTGAAAATGTTGCTGAATCTAGGGCTTCATGTACTAAGCTTTGGAGCGCTTGGTAGGTTCACAGATGCAAGCCTGCTTCCTGTAATGTAAGAAGCAGCGGTTAACAGACTGCTGTTTCTTACAGTCTCCACCACCTCTGAGTTGGAGGAGAGAAATCACACCAAGCACGCTCACTCGAATGATTGACAGGCACTTCTCTCACGATTGGCCGTGTAAGGGAAGGGGGTGGCATTACACACTTGCTTGAGTCTAAAATGGTTGCAGTGGACATACAGGGTCTGCTGCCGGTATGCTGTGAAGCAAATTGGACAGGTTCTCAGGTTGATAAACCTTGTCCGCACAGCGTTTAGTACATGGGGTCCTATCTATGAAGAACTAGAACAGCTGTTAATAAACATAAAAACTAAAATGACAATATATGATAAAGTTTTAGTTGTGGCTAACTTTAATGATGATAAAGAGTGGAAGGTGCCTTTTGTCAGATTTAGCACTGTGGAACCTGTTGGCACTCTACAAATAACTATTAATAATAATAATAGTTGACTAGAAGCATTTATAATCATTGAAAGGGAATCAGTTGGCCAACTGATTAAGGATCCAACTCATAAGGAAGGTTCATTAGATTTAATCATGTCAATTAGTGTAATAGTATCATAGTCATCTGTGGGTTAGAGCTCAGGGTCCAGTAATCATCAATAAATATGAACACAGTGCATGAACAATGGGGATATTTAATGAAAACCATGTAAGATGCAACCGTACTCTACATTAGACATTTTGCAAAAGGAAAATAAAAAAGTGTCACTTTTTATGACAATAAATATTTTATAAATGGAATCCAAAAAATAATTAAAGGGACACTGAACCCAAATTTTTTCTTTTGTGATTCAGATAGAGCATGCAATTTTAAGCAACTTTTTAATTTACTCCTATTAGCAAATGTTATTCATTCTCTTGCTATCTTTATTTGAAAAGCAAGAATGTAAGTTTAGATGCCGGCCCATTTTGGTGAACAACCTGGGTTGTTCTTGCTGATTGGTGGATACATTCATCCACCAATAAACAAGTGCTGTCCAAGGTTCTGGACTTTCTTTTTCAAATAAAGATAGCAAGAGAACAAAGAAAAATTGATAATAGGAATAAATTAGAAAGTTGCTTAAAATTGCCTGCTCTATCTGAATCATGAAAGAAAAAAATTGGGTTCAGTGTTCCTTTAAGCCATTAATAGCAATGCAAATGGCCATGCAGAAAAAGGAGATAACACTGACAGTGAAGAATAGTTCAGATTCAAATATCTTATTTTTAAATTAAAATTGAAAAGAGAAAAACAAAGGGTGAGAAGGGGATTTATAAAAAGCAGACTATTACAAAAGATTGGAGGCAAAAAATCTCAATTAAGGGATACTATTCTAAAGGTCAATATGTTATTAAATTGCTGGAGGGTTGGTCAAATTAGAGAGCAAAAAGATATATTATACACTCAATTGTTATTTACTTACAGGAACAAAAAATGAACTGGGCTAGTAAATGTTGTTTCATGTGATTTGGAGGTTAGCTAGTGTAGCAGGTCAGTAGGATTCTTGGTTGTAGTTCTAGTAGTGGAAAAATTGAGGTTTTATGTAATGTTAGGAAACGAAAAGTTGGGGATTTAGCAATATTTTTTGTTTGTTTTTCTGTAATTCAAAGATTGAAGGGTATCAGTATATACATAAGCAGAAGGTGGTCAGCGCTCCAGAGTATTCCTCTCTCTTCTGTGTGTCTTCTGACGTTCTTCGCGTTGCGCTACGTCACTTCCGCTGCCCAGTCCTGTAATGAAAAGGTTCCTCTGGGAACTTGAAGCCAATACGTCCAGTCCGGTGCTGTAAGGAATAGGGTAGGAAAGCTTCACCCACGCCTCCCAAACGAAAGAAATCCAGCAACGAAACAATCCCAGCACTCAAAGGTATGGACACACAAAACTCCAATTGTGTAAAAGCAAAAAAGTATTCTTTATTCCAAAGTTAAGTTCATAAAAACAGCAGCAATGTGTAAAATCAGAAGGAAGTGGAACTTCCACTTCCTTCTGATTTTACACATTGCTGGGTGAAGACTTTTCAAATTTTTTTTACAGGTAAAAGAGCTGATTACTTTGGGGCAATGCCCCGCAAAAAGCCCTTTAAAGGGCTATTTGTAATTTAGTGTAGGGTAGGGATTTTTATTATTTTGGGGGGCTTTTTTATTTTATTAGGGGGATTAGATTAGGTGTAATTAGTTTAAAATTCTTGTAATTATTTTATTATTTTCTGTAATTTAGTGGGGGTTTTTCGTACTTTAGTTTATTTAATTTAATTGTAATTAATTGTAGTTAGTTTTGGTAATTTATTTAATTATAGTGTAGTGTTAGGTGTAATTGTAACTTAGGTTAAGATTTATTTTGCAGGTTTATTTGTATTTATTTTAACTAGGAAGTTATTAAATAGTTAATAACTATTTAATAACTATTCTACCTAGTTAAAATAAATACAAAGTTGCCTGTAAAATAAAAATAAATCCTAAGCTAGCTACAATGTAATTATTAGTTATATTGTAGGCTTGTAGCTAGCTTAGGGTTTATTTTATAGGTAAGTATTTAGTTTTAAATAGGAATTATTTATTTATTTGTAGTAATTTTTTAGATTATTTAAATTATATTTAAGTTAAGGGGGTGTTAGGGTTAGGGTTAGACTTAGATTTAGGGGTTAATAACTTTAATATAGTGGCGGCGACATTGGCGGCGGCAGATTAGGGGTTAATAAATGTAGTTAGGTGGCGGCTACATTGGGGGCGGCAGAGTAGGGGTTAATAAAAAGTAGGTGTCGGCGATGTTGGGGGCAGCAGATTAGGGGTTCATAGGGATAATGTAGGTGGCGGCGTTGTCCGGAGTGGAAGATTAGGGGTTAATAAATATAATGTAGGTGTCGGCGATGTCGGGGGTGGCAGATTAGGGGTTAATAAGTGTAAGATATGGGGTGTTTAGACTCGGGGTTCATGTTAGGGTGTTAGGTGTAGACATAAAATGTATGGGGCTGCGTTAGAAGCTGAACGCTGCTTTTTTGCAGGTTTAGTTTTTTTTTTTTCAGCCAGCTTAGGAATCAATGGGGAAATCGTGTATGAGCACGTTCAGCCAGCTCACCGCTGACTTAAGCAGCGCTGGTATTGAGGTGAGATGTGGAGCAAAATTCTGCTCTACGCTCACCTTTTTGCGGCTAACGCCGGGTTTAAAAAAACCTGTAATACCAGCGTTGTCTTAAGTGAGCGGTGAGAAAAAAATGCTCGTTAGCACCGCATAGCCTCTAACGCAAAACTCGTAATCTAGGTGAAAGAGTCTATAAATACAAAAACAATACTAATATATGCTATACTGCAGAAAATGGCACACGTTAGGCAAAAAATATTGATCAGCTATATATCTAATGATCCTTACTGCCCAAAAGAACTAAAGTGTCACAGGCAGATATAAAACTGCTCTAGGATATATTATACAATTGCCAAGTACACAATGAATCTTATCTCAATATGCCACCTGCCAAATGGAAATAGACCTCAATGTTATTATAACACAGCTATAACTGTGACAATGGGGTTACAATAGAATGATTGCCACAGAAGCTAAGCTGGCAAGCCACTCCCAAAAATTGATCAGGTCATACCTGGAGTTTAAGCCCTGAGGTGTTCGGGTTCTGAGGTGGAAAATCCAGAACACCTCACGCTTAGCCAGAATGCACTCAATGTCCCCTCCTCTCTTGGGTACTGAAACTTTTCAATGGCAATCCACCTAAAAGTGTCCAATTTGCTATTGTGAAAAGTTGCAAAATGCTATACCAAAAGCGTAGTTGATTTACCTCTTTCCAATGTAGAGATATGTTCCCTCATACGTGTGTTGATGTATCTAGAGGTGAGCCCTACGTATTGGATATTACACTTGATACAGGTAATAAGATAAATGACATGTGTGTGAGTGCAATTCATGCGTGTCTTAATCTCATATACTCTACCTGTAGTAGCTGATGTGAATGTGCTTGAGATTTGAACATATTCACATGGCGATGTCCACACCTGAACATACCTTTGTGTGATAGCCATGAATTTTCTGATTTCTTAACTCATTTTAACTGAGTGGGAGACAGAATATTACCTAAAGTGCGACTCTTTTTGTAAGTACATCTTATACCCTGTTGTACTGCATCTTTAAGCTGATCATCAGCTGCAAGTAATGGAAAATGTTTTTTATTATACTGCAGATCCTTGAATACTGATCGCTGTGCGTGGTCACAAAATGAACTCCCTTAAATGTTTGTTTACCATCCTGGGCTATTTTATCTTCTATGAGTTTATCTCTAGGTATCTCCCGAATTCTAGTTTTTGCTTCCTTGATGTGGCTAGTGTTATATTTACGTTCCCTCACTCTCTGTTCAAGATCGCTAGCTTCTCTCTGATAATCAGATTCCCTACTACAATTCCTCTTCAAGCGAGAGAATTGGCCTTTGGCCACAGCATAGGAAATGTTTTTGGGGTGACAACTATCTACATGAAGCAGAGTGTTACCCAAAATGGGTTTACGAAAAACCTTTGTGTGTATTAGGCCTTCATAATCCCCCTCAAGACTGAGATCCAAAAAATTAATTGTATCAGAATTGTGTTCGAAAGTAAATTTCAAACCATAGTCATTGGTGTTAAGATACTTGACAAATTCAGTCACCTGTTTGGCGGGTCCTGACCAGACGAACAGCAAATCGTCAATGAAATGCTTAAAAAAGTGTATGTGCAATCTATAGGGATTAGTATCTCCAAAAATGTGGCACTGCTCCCACCAGCCTAGATAGATATTGGCGTAGGAGGGGGCGAATTTCGCCCCATAGCTGTACCACACTTTTGGAGATAATAGGTGCCTTCAAAGTCAGAAGAAACTGCAGGACCCGTATAACAAAAGCCTGAAACTCAGTAGTATATTCAGTTGAATTAGCTAGATGAAATTTTATAGCCTCAATACCCCTGGAGTGAGGAATCAAAGAGTATAGAGAGACGGCATCAATAGTAATCCAACTATATGACCTGTCCCATTGCACACTCTTAAGGAGATTGAGGATATGCTTAGAATTCCTAGTGTAAGACAACAGATTAGTCACTATAGGTTGGAGTATAGCATCCAGCCATTGAGACAAGCGCTCCAACAGAGAATCAACCCTGCCGACTATGGGTCTACCTTTGATGTTGCTCAAAGATTTGTGGACTTTTGGAAAATGGTGGAACATGGGTATTTTTGGAAAAGAAACTTCCAAATACTGAGCCGCAGAGGCATCCATATACCCATGCTCCAAACCATCGTCCAAAATGTCTTTGACTTCCTTTTTGAAACTATTAGTGGGATTGTGAGATAGAATCTCATAATCATGAGTATTGCCAAGTTGGCGGAGGGCCTCCAAGACATAATCCGATCGGTCCATAACCACTATGGTACCACCCTCATCCGCAGGACCTATAACGATGGAATCGTCCTGCTGGAGGGCTTTGAGTGCATCATTCTGTTTTTTAGTCAGATTATGTATTGTAGGCCCCAGACCACTCTGCAAAATCAACAAATCCTTCTCTATCCTGTTATAGAATGTTTCGATAACAGGACCCCTGCTATGTATAGGGTAGAATTTGGATTTCTCACGAAACTTCAAACCACTGTTAAACTCACCTGAAGAGGACATACTGTCAGAAGCCAAAAGCTGCAAACTAGCCAAGTCACAGTTTTCCTCAAAAGTATGACATTCAGGATATCTTACAGGACCCATAGCATGGGAAGACTGGGTGGAGTCTAAAACATTAGAAAAATGCTTTTTGAATGTAATGTTCCTCACCAACTTGTTAAGATCTATCATAGTGGGTGCAAACCCCAAACCGTAGCCCAACACCTCCGTTTGGGCCTGGGTAAGGGTGAACGAGGAAACATTGATCACATTCTTTACTTGTACTTTGTATTTGAGTGATTCCCTCTCAGTTGGTACCTCTCTTGATTGGGCTGGTGTGGATTGACCCCTCCTCCCCCTTCTGGGAGGCTCTGGCCCAACGGAAAAACCTGTTCTAGCATGATTTGATTGCTAGGTACACCAGTATGAACTGTTTTGCTAGGAACATATTTGGAATTCTTGTTCCCCTCATGGTAGACAGGTGTTTCCTTAGATCTGGCCCCCAGATTAGAGTTGCTAGATGTATGTTTTAAAATCCCTGGTTGTTGTGTGTTCTGTGAGCATGTCTGAACTACATCTGTTCTAACACAAGTCTCATCAATATCTGATTTTTCCATTACTTGCAGCTGATGATCAGCTTAAAGATGCAGTACAACAGGGTATAAGATGTACATACAAAAAGAGTCACACTTTAGGTAATATTCTGTCTCCCACTCAATTAAAATGAGTCAAGAAATCAGAAAGTTCATGGCTATCACACAAAGGTATGTTCGGTGTGGACATCGCAAATGCAAGCCACGTGAATATGTTCAAATCTCAAGCACATTCACATCAGCTACTACAGGTAGAGTATATGACATTAAGACATGCATGAATTGCACTCACACACATGTCATTTATCTTATTACCTGTATCAAGTGTAATATCCAATACGTAGGGCTCACCTCTAGAGACATCAACACACGTATGAGGGAACATATCTCTACATTGGAAAGAGGTAAATCAACTACGCTTTTGGTATAGCATTTTGCAACTTTTTACAATAGCAAATTGGACACCTTTAGGTGGATTGCCATTGAAAATGTTTCAGTACCCAAGAGATGAGGGGACATTGAGTGTATTCTGGATTTTCCACCTCAGAACCCGAACACCTCAGGGCTTAAACTCCAGGTATGACCTGATCAATTTTTGGGAGTGACTTGCCAGCTTAGCTTCTGTGGCAATCATTCTATTGTAACCCCATTGTCACAGTTATAGCTGTGTTATAATAACATTGAGGTCTATTTCCATTTGGCGGGTGGCATATTGAGATAAGATTCATTGTGTACTTGACAATTGTATAATATATCCTAGAGCAGTTTTATATCTGCCTGTGACACTTTAGTTCTTTTGGGCAGTAAGGATCATTAGATATATAGCTGATCAATATTTTTTGCCTAACGTGTGCCATTTTCTGCAGTATAGCAAATATTAGTATTGTTCTTGTATTTATAGACTCTTTGTATTTGTATTTACATTCTAATTGCTTTTGCTACTCTTTTGTATTCTGTACGTGATATACTCTGTTTATTCTCTTGCTACCTATATTGATATCAACCTGTCCCACAGATATGGCTCGGTATTCTAGCAGGGCACTAATGTGTTAATGTGATTAAGGATAGTAGGCGTTTTTGTTTTAATTAATTATGGACAATCAGGTAATACTTTACCTGTTTTAAGCTACACCTGAGCATTAGCACTACATGCTATGAGTACGGCCTGAGGGCCGAAACATGTTAGCAGTGGTGCGCTGCCTCTCTATCATCATTGTGTATCATTGTGAAATTTTTTAACTACAGCGGCTCCTCATCTTCTACTTTCTACGTTCATTACCAGTCTCCGGAAACCGCTGTACCCGCCTGGTCGGATTTTGGCAGTTTGCCAGGTACGGGTACATTTCCCCTCCTCGTCTATATGTCACAAGTGTCGTCTTTGGAACCTCACATCCGGATCTACAATCAGCGTGTAGCAAACGGACGCCGGGCGAATAGCTGATTCAGCTGCCGAGTCTAATCTCGGCCCGTGAAGCACACGGATAGTGCCTGGCTGTGGAGAGAGAAAGCTCCAATTCGTCTACAACTTAGATCTTCAATGAAGGTATGCTCCTGGTGATAGGAGGAGGGGGAGAGGGATTGTATATGTACCGGTCTTGGCCAAGATTTAATCTGTTTTGTGAAAGGACTTTATTTGCAGATTGCTTACACTCTTCTGTTATTTGTAGAGTGCCAACAGATTCCGCAGAGCTGTAAACATAGTCGGTATACAGGATAGCTTTTGTAGGGATCAAGTGGGTAGAGGGCTCTGCCGAGAGTTTCACTGTTGTAGTCGGCTCTTATGAAGGCAATCTGCAAACAGCTGGGCTCGTAGGCTTACATTCTAAGGGGTTTAAGGGGAAAGCAATGGAGTTAGGAAAGGTTAGTGTTGGTTGTAAGCATCCCTGAATAGTAGAGTTTTTAGGGAGTGCTTGAAGCTGTTAAAACTAGGGGAGAGTCTTCCGAGGCAGGGAGTTCCACAAGATGGGGGCCAGTCTGGAGAAGTACTGTAAACGGGAATGTGAGGAAGTAACAAGAGAGGAGGAGAGGAGGAGATCCTGAGCTGATCAAAGGGGACGGGAGGGAGATTATCTGGAGATAAGTTCTGAAATGTAGGGGGGAGCAGTGCAGTTGAGAGCTTTGTATGTCAGAGTGAGGATTTTGTGTTTAATCCTAGAGGCTATAGGAAGCCAGTGAAGGTATTGGCAGCAGATGAAGAGCGACGAGTAAGGAAGATGAGCCTGGCAGAGGCATTCATAATGGATTGTAAAGGAGCTATGCGGCAGCTAGGTAGACCAGAGAGGACAGAGTTGCAGTAGTCAAGGCGGGAAAGGATGAGAGAGTGGATTAAAATCTTAGTTGTATCTTGAGTAAGGAAATGCCTAATTTTAGAGATGTTTTTAAGGTGGAAGCGGCAGGCTTTAGCCAAGGACTGAATGTGAGGAGTGAAGGAAAGATCTGAGTCAAGTGTGACCCCAAGACATCGGGCATGCGGGGTAGGAGTAATGATGGAATTATCAACAGTTATAGAAATTTTGGGGGTGGAGACATTGGAAGAAGGGGGAAAAATAAGGAGTTCAGTTTTGGAGAGATTTAGCTTAAGGTAGTGAGAGGACATCCAAGATGATATATGAGAAAGACAGTTAGTGACACAGGTTAGTAAGGAAGGAGGTAGGTCTGGTGCAGAGAGGTATATTTGGGTGTCATCGGCATACAAATGATATTGAAACCCATGGGACTTTATTAAGGAACCTAATGATGACGTGTAGATTGAAAAGAGAAGGGGCCGAGGACAGAGCCTTGAGGTACCCCAACAGAAAGTGTAATACTACACTTAGATCGTGGATGCGCTCTATCTTTTCTCTTTTCTAGAGTCATTTGCTATAAGCTACAACTCAGCAGGCAGAATTTAAAAAGATGTGATTTTTTTCTTGAGTCCAGTAATTGCTAGAGGTCAATTTATCAAGCTCCATAACTTGTCCACCTGCTCTGAGGCGGCGGACAGATATAAACCCGATTGAATACGATCAGGTTGATTGACACCCTCTGCTAGCGGCCGATTGACCGCGAATCTGCAGGGGGCGGTATTGCAATGATAAATAACGACAGCGTATGCATTTATCGATGTGTGGCGGACATGATATGCTACATCGTATCATGCCCCTCCGTACTTTAAGAAATATACCACTGAGTCTCATTGAAAATCATTTGGTAAACCAAGTCGTTTCTTAAGAACAGTATGGAGATTAATTGCATAAGTAAGAACAGATAAAAGATAGTAAACAAAGCAATCAAGAAAAAAAAACAATTTAATTATAATATACAGAAAATAAAAGGATTGCTGCCACCGTTTCCAGAGAGTATCTGGGATGAAAAGACAAATTTTACCTATATATATAAAAGGTTAGGTATCTCTATTATGTAATTGGCTCATTGGTATATTATAAATAAGAAGAGATTGAGCCTATAGGATTGAAGGTGTGCACCTAATAAAAATGAAGGATTTACTCAAAAACATTACATGATGTTAGTTGATAAAAATGTTTTAGAATAATTATACTGTTCCCAATAAAACATCATCTCATGGTAAAAATGTATCCTTCCTGTTTTATCATAATGAAATCTTTCTAAGATTTTATTTCCACCAGGGTTTCCCATTGTAGAAGAGTTACAATATGAGGGGATTTCCAAAATGTGGGAATTAATTGCTTTGCCGCAGAAAACAGACTCTGTATAGAGCTTGATGCCCCGTGTTTCTGGTGAGCCTTCAGGCTCACCAGAAACACAAGTTATGAAGCAGTGGTCTACAGACCACTACTCCATAACCTGTCTGGTGGACAGACATTGCCGGAAATCAACTCGATCCAATACGATCGGGTTGATTGGCACCCCCTGCTAGTGGCCGATTGGCTGCAAATCTACAGGGGGCTACTGGTGCAATGCTAAATGCCAACAGCGTATGCTGTCGGCATTTATCGATGCGCAGCGGACATGATCCGCAATATCAGATCATGTCCACTCGCACGTTTTTAAATATGCCCCTTCATCTTAATTTACAATGTACATCAGATGTATGGTTAAATAAAAAAACATCTGGGACATCTGGGAACTTTAGTTCCTATAATCTTAAAAATATAACCATGAACTAGTTCCCAGAAAGGTCCTAAAATGTCACATTTCCACCTTATGTGTAACATATCCCCTTTGTGATTGGATCTCTTTCAGCATTTATCGCTAACATTTTGGAATTAATGTGTAAGTGTATGAGGAGTCAAATACTATCGGGAGATTATTTTTATTTTAGTTTCTAAGATTTAGAACAAAAAAAGAAAAACTGGCACTACACCATAGACTAGGTGAGACTGGAATATAGAATAAATTCCGGTGCTACCCCTTGTAATATAACTATAGGACTAAAAAGAATTAGGCAGCTAAGGGGTTACTATAGCACTCACTCTCACTCATATCAGTCAAAAGAATATAATAAAATACATACTTTATTATTTATGTTTAAAATCTGGGATAAAAATCCCTAGGAACCTTTAATTTACCCACAACCATGTATTAAACTAAAATTAAAATATGGCCGCCAAACACTCTTCTGTTTCCTGGCCGAGAACTGGATACATCGGCTTCAGGTGGCTGGAGTGAGTGGTCGACCTATAGTCAAAAGTGCGGAACAAACGCGTTTCGGCTCTAATATCGCCTTTCTCAATGTTACACTTTCTTTAGAAAAATGAGTAAGCAGAGGCTTCGGAGTGCAGGACTTAAATATTCATAGAACAATTGCTCTCTACCAATCCGGTACACTTCCGGGACCTCCGCCTCCACAGCAACCAATCAGCTTGTTTTTCGGCACACACCTATCGAAGGTAGTGTTGTGATTGGAGGAATATCGAGTGGTATTGAGCTGATCTATGAAATGCCTGCACTTTGAATTGAATAGTATAATGTAAGCTATTAGAAACATAAAGGATTCTACACTGATGTGATAACATATATTTATGCTCAAATACTGTAAACGTAGTAAGTACAAATATCGTATGGAGTAATTGTTAGAAGACTTACATACGCTGTAGTAAATATACAATTAGATTATTATGGAGCACAAAATAACTATAAGGTGCTTTTTATGGTACTATAAGGTGCTGGTTTAATGGTATATAGTTATGTCCTCATTATGTTTGTGTACGTAGTAATGATTCCAAATCCAAACTTGTACATATTTTCAATTTACAGAACAGGACTTTCCACCACTTTTTGCCATTAAATACAACATCGGGGAATAATTATCTACCTATCTACCTAAGGCAGTGATCAATCTCCCTGATGTCAAATCACGGGTACACGGTGGGCTATATATGTTAATTCAGTACATGAATTATGTTTCAATGCTCACAAATTATTTAGATATACACCCAATAATTGTTAAATTCATTCATACCATTGGGTATAACCGAGTTCAGATTGAAAATCCATTTGGTTTCCATTTTTAACAATCTTTGCTCGGTGTCCCCACCTCTTATCCCAGGTTTAAGTTTTTCAAGTCCCCAACATTTCATTGCATTGGTGTTCCCCTTATGAGACATTAGGAAATGTTTGGCTACACTAGTGATTTGTTTCTTCTTTTCTATATCTTTCTGGGCTGTCCTGATATTGCTAAGATGTTCAGTCATACGTGTGCCCAGGCATCGTGTGGTCATGCCAACGTAGAGTAAATCACAGCTGCAGGATATGCAATAAATCACATTAGTGCTTTGACAATTAATATGTTCTTTTATTGCCCATTTTTTGCCAAACCTGTCCATTGTATATTCTTTTTTAACCATATGTTGGCACACTTTGCAGTGTCCACATGCGACTGAGCCTTTGTGTATAGGGTCCCTTTTAGCATTCCTATCGTAATGACTAGTTACTAATTTGTCATTAAGGTTGCTAGCTCTCCTATAAGTCACCAGTGGTCTATCTGTTAACAATGGTTTCAATAATGTATCCTGGGTCAGAACATGCCAGTGTGTTTTCAGAATGTTGGTGATCTTATCACTCTGGGGTGAGTATGTCGTTATGAACCTAATAGGGTTATTACTTTCTCTTGATTTTGGAGTGAGTAACTCCTTTCTATCTTTCAGCAATGCATTATTATATGCCTTGGCTAGTATCTTTCTTGAATAGCCTCGTTCTAGTAATCTTTGTCTCAGATCCCTAGCTGATTCTTTATACTTCTCAATAGTGCTGCAGTTTCGTCTTAGGCGAATGTATTCCCCCATTGGTAACCCTCTAATAGTATTGGGGTGGTGGTAGCTGCTTGCATGTAGGATATTGTTGGTAGATGTAGGTTTCCTATATGCATTTGTTGCAATGGAGTTATCGACCTTCTCAATATAGAGGTCTAGAAATTCAACCTTAGACTTTTCTACAGTAGATGTGAGATATAATCCAAAGGGATTATTGTTGAGACTGTTGATGAATTCAGACAAAAGGTGTTCAGGTCCATCCCATACAAAGAATATATCATCTATATACCTGGACCAGTGGGATACATGTTGGGTAAGATGTTTAAGATCCTCGTGGAAAACCACGGTTTCCTCCCACCAGCCCAGGTATATATTCGCGTATGTAGGGGCACACGACGTGCCCATGGCCGTGCCACATACTTGCAAGAAGAACTTGTCGTCAAAAACAAAAAAGTTATGTGTCAAAACAAATTCCAACAAATTGAGCAGAAACTCTTTCACCTCTTGACTTATATTGGTGTTTTTGGATAAGTAATAAGAAATCGCTCTACATCCCCATTGGGTCTTAATGCTTGTGTAGAGCGATTCTACATCACAAGTAACCAACAACGACGAATTCATATCAAGCTTCAGATCATTCACTTTATTTAGTAGGTGCATGGTGTCCCTGGTATAAGATGGAAGAGATTCCACAATATATCTCAGCCTTGCATCTATATATTTACTTGCCTTCTCGGTCAAAGATTCAATCCCAGAGACTATAGGTCTCCCGGGTGGTTTTGACATGTTTTTATGGACCTTAGGCAATAAATAAAGTGTGGCTATTTTGGGTGATTTTACTTCAAGAAAGTTATACTCCTTTTGGTCAATTATGCCATTAGTGAAAGCTGATTTAATTAGTTTGTTGTAACTGTTCAAAAACATATCCATAGGGTTACACAATAGTGGTTTGTAATTTATTGGATTGTTTAATTGGCGAAATGCCTCTTCACGATACATATTGTCAGGCCAGATAACTATGTTCCCACCCTTATCACTACATTTAATCTGAATATTCTTCATTTCAGATAATTGTTTCAACGCTACATTCTCTTCCTTACTCAGATTATAGTTAGATGTTCCAATATGACCTTGGATATCGAGGACATCCTGGCACACTAAGTTTAGGAAAGTTAATGCATTGAATGATGTGTTGTTAGGGGGAACAAATTTCGATTTGACTTTTAAGATCTGGCGCCAACTATTGTTATCTTCAGTTTCAACATTACTAATAGATTCCTCTAGTAGAGAAATTAGATCACTGATGGCCGCCTGATCAGAGGCATTTAACTGGTCCTGATCAGGATTGCTGAAATATTTTTTCAAAAGGATTTTACGAATGAATAAATGTATATCTTTAATCGCCTCAAACTTATTGAATTGTGGTGTGGGTATGAATGATAGGCCTTTTTTCAGGACAGATATTTGGTCAGGTGTCAGAATTATATTGGAGAGATTAATAATGTTTAACTCAGTGGTGTTTACTTCTTGTGATGTAGGGATTTCTGTGTGAATCTCACTTGTCGCCTGGTTCTGGGTTTTGCTTTTGCGCCCCCTTCTGGTTCTCCGCCTAAAGGGATGTTAGCGTTATTGACTTTATGAGGCTGAATTCTATTTTTATTTTTAAGTATAGTTTTTGGTATAGACTCCCCATCAGATGCATCCGCATCAGTACTGTCTCCTTCTCTGTCTGAGGTGTCTATATCTGAATTAGCACTCATATTTTTTCCCCATGCGTATATGGTATCAGAGGAATAATCTTTAAGGTCTCTGTCGATTTTACGTTCTTTTTTCTCAGATATGAAACGTGCAAACTTCTCGACTTCTCCCTTAATCTTTTTGTATGATTTCTGAAATTCCTCATTAATCTCATATTGTTTAAGTTCGTCACAGATTATAGCAAAATCTGCATTAATTTCTGTAAGCTTGTCTAGTTCATACTCAGTTAAATATCCCATTAATTTTATTGAGCACTCAGTTAGTGCACTTTCCCACTTTAATTTGAATTCAGGTTTAAAATCTTTGAAAGAAGGAAACAATTTCAAACGCAAACCTCTGGGAATGACATTATTTTCTTTATAGAAATTGTACATGCCAATATTCCATTGCTTTTTAATTTGTTTCCTTCTTATCTTTTTTAGTTGTTTCAGAGATTCAAACCATTCCAAAGTATTATTAATTTCCACAGTATTTTTGTTTTTTAATTCTGCTGTTAGACTAGTTATATCATTTGTCCACTGGAGCATTTCTGCTCCTAAATCAAAAACGGCCATTATATAAACAAACCAGGTTATATAGAGTGTGTGCTCAAGTTTAAAGGAAAAAAGCGAGTACAATTCTCACATTAAATGTAACAGTATTAGAACAAAAAAAGAAAAACTGGCACTACACCATAGACTAGGTGAGACTGGAATATAGAATAAATTCCGGTGCTACCCCTTGTAATATAACTATAGGACTAAAAAGAATTAGGCAGCTAAGGGGTTACTATAGCACTCACTCTCACTCATATCAGTCAAAAGAATATAATAAAATACATACTTTATTATTTATGTTTAAAATCTGGGATAAAAATCCCTAGGAACCTTTAATTTACCCACAACCATGTATTAAACTAAAATTAAAATATGGCCGCCAAACACTCTTCTGTTTCCTGGCCGAGAACTGGATACATCGGCTTCAGGTGGCTGGAGTGAGTGGTCGACCTATAGTCAAAAGTGCGGAACAAACGCGTTTCGGCTCTAATATCGCCTTTCTCAATGTTACACTTTCTTTAGAAAAATGAGTAAGCAGAGGCTTCGGAGTGCAGGACTTAAATATTCATAGAACAATTGCTCTCTACCAATCCGGTACACTTCCGGGACCTCCGCCTCCACAGCAACCAATCAGCTTGTTTTTCGGCACACACCTATCGAAGGTAGTGTTGTGATTGGAGGAATATCGAGTGGTATTGAGCTGATCTATGAAATGCCTGCACTTTGAATTGAATAGTATAATGTAAGCTATTAGAAACATAAAGGATTCTACACTGATGTGATAACATATATTTATGCTCAAATACTGTAAACGTAGTAAGTACAAATATCGTATGGAGTAATTGTTAGAAGACTTACATACGCTGTAGTAAATATACAATTAGATTATTATGGAGCACAAAATAACTATAAGGTGCTTTTTATGGTACTATAAGGTGCTGGTTTAATGGTATATAGTTATGTCCTCATTATGTTTGTGTACGTAGTAATGATTCCAAATCCAAACTTGTACATATTTTCAATTTACAGAACAGGACTTTCCACCACTTTTTGCCATTAAATACAACATCGGGGAATAATTATCTACCTATCTACCTAAGGCAGTGATCAATCTCCCTGATGTCAAATCACGGGTACACGGTGGGCTATATATGTTAATTCAGTACATGAATTATGTTTCAATGCTCACAAATTATTTAGATATACACCCAATAATTGTTAAATTCATTCATACCATTGGGTATAACCGAGTTCAGATTGAAAATCCATTTGGTTTCCATTTTTAACAATCTTTGCTCGGTGTCCCCACCTCTTATCCCAGGTTTAAGTTTTTCAAGTCCCCAACATTTCATTGCATTGGTGTTCCCCTTATGAGACATTAGGAAATGTTTGGCTACACTAGTGATTTGTTTCTTCTTTTCTATATCTTTCTGGGCTGTCCTGATATTGCTAAGATGTTCAGTCATACGTGTGCCCAGGCATCGTGTGGTCATGCCAACGTAGAGTAAATCACAGCTGCAGGATATGCAATAAATCACATTAGTGCTTTGACAATTAATATGTTCTTTTATTGCCCATTTTTTGCCAAACCTGTCCATTGTATATTCTTTTTTAACCATATGTTGGCACACTTTGCAGTGTCCACATGCGACTGAGCCTTTGTGTATAGGGTCCCTTTTAGCATTCCTATCGTAATGACTAGTTACTAATTTGTCATTAAGGTTGCTAGCTCTCCTATAAGTCACCAGTGGTCTATCTGTTAACAATGGTTTCAATAATGTATCCTGGGTCAGAACATGCCAGTGTGTTTTCAGAATGTTGGTGATCTTATCACTCTGGGGTGAGTATGTCGTTATGAACCTAATAGGGTTATTACTTTCTCTTGATTTTGGAGTGAGTAACTCCTTTCTATCTTTCAGCAATGCATTATTATATGCCTTGGCTAGTATCTTTCTTGAATAGCCTCGTTCTAGTAATCTTTGTCTCAGATCCCTAGCTGATTCTTTATACTTCTCAATAGTGCTGCAGTTTCGTCTTAGGCGAATGTATTCCCCCATTGGTAACCCTCTAATAGTATTGGGGTGGTGGTAGCTGCTTGCATGTAGGATATTGTTGGTAGATGTAGGTTTCCTATATGCATTTGTTGCAATGGAGTTATCGACCTTCTCAATATAGAGGTCTAGAAATTCAACCTTAGACTTTTCTACAGTAGATGTGAGATATAATCCAAAGGGATTATTGTTGAGACTGTTGATGAATTCAGACAAAAGGTGTTCAGGTCCATCCCATACAAAGAATATATCATCTATATACCTGGACCAGTGGGATACATGTTGGGTAAGATGTTTAAGATCCTCGTGGAAAACCACGGTTTCCTCCCACCAGCCCAGGTATATATTCGCGTATGTAGGGGCACACGACGTGCCCATGGCCGTGCCACATACTTGCAAGAAGAACTTGTCGTCAAAAACAAAAAAGTTATGTGTCAAAACAAATTCCAACAAACTGAGCAGAAACTCTTTCACCTCTTGACTTATATTGGTGTTTTTGGATAAGTAATAAGAAATCGCTCTACATCCCCATTGGGTCTTAATGCTTGTGTAGAGCGATTCTACATCACAAGTAACCAACAACGACGAATTCATATCAAGCTTCAGATCATTCACTTTATTTAGTAGGTGCATGGTGTCCCTGGTATAAGATGGAAGAGATTCCACAATATATCTCAGCCTTGCATCTATATATTTACTTGCCTTCTCGGTCAAAGATTCAATCCCAGAGACTATAGGTCTCCCGGGTGGTTTTGACATGTTTTTATGGACCTTAGGCAATAAATAAAGTGTGGCTATTTTGGGTGATTTTACTTCAAGAAAGTTATACTCCTTTTGGTCAATTATGCCATTAGTGAAAGCTGATTTAATTAGTTTGTTGTAACTGTTCAAAAACATATCCATAGGGTTACACAATAGTGGTTTGTAATTTATTGGATTGTTTAATTGGCGAAATGCCTCTTCACGATACATATTGTCAGGCCAGATAACTATGTTCCCACCCTTATCACTACATTTAATCTGAATATTCTTCATTTCAGATAATTGTTTCAACGCTACATTCTCTTCCTTACTCAGATTATAGTTAGATGTTCCAATATGACCTTGGATATCGAGGACATCCTGGCACACTAAGTTTAGGAAAGTTAATGCATTGAATGATGTGTTGTTAGGGGGAACAAATTTCGATTTGACTTTTAAGATCTGGCGCCAACTATTGTTATCTTCAGTTTCAACATTACTAATAGATTCCTCTAGTAGAGAAATTAGATCACTGATGGCCGCCTGATCAGAGGCATTTAACTGGTCCTGATCAGGATTGCTGAAATATTTTTTCAAAAGGATTTTACGAATGAATAAATGTATATCTTTAATCGCCTCAAACTTATTGAATTGTGGTGTGGGTATGAATGATAGGCCTTTTTTCAGGACAGATATTTGGTCAGGTGTCAGAATTATATTGGAGAGATTAATAATGTTTAACTCAGTGGTGTTTACTTCTTGTGATGTAGGGATTTCTGTGTGAATCTCACTTGTCGCCTGGTTCTGGGTTTTGCTTTTGCGCCCCCTTCTGGTTCTCCGCCTAAAGGGATGTTAGCGTTATTGACTTTATGAGGCTGAATTCTATTTTTATTTTTAAGTATAGTTTTTGGTATAGACTCCCCATCAGATGCATCCGCATCAGTACTGTCTCCTTCTCTGTCTGAGGTGTCTATATCTGAATTAGCACTCATATTTTTTCCCCATGCGTATATGGTATCAGAGGAATAATCTTTAAGGTCTCTGTCGATTTTACGTTCTTTTTTCTCAGATATGAAACGTGCAAACTTCTCGACTTCTCCCTTAATCTTTTTGTATGATTTCTGAAATTCCTCATTAATCTCATATTGTTTAAGTTCGTCACAGATTATAGCAATATCTGCATTAATTTCTGTAAGCTTGTCTAGTTCATACTCAGTTAAATATCCCATTAATTTTATTGAGCACTCAGTTAGTGCACTTTCCCACTTTAATTTGAATTCAGGTTTAAAATCTTTGAAAGAAGGAAACAATTTCAAACGCAAACCTCTGGGAATGACATTATTTTCTTTATAGAAATTGTACATGCCAATATTCCATTGCTTTTTAATTTGTTTCCTTCTTATCTTTTTTAGTTGTTTCAGAGATTCAAACCATTCCAAAGTATTATTAATTTCCACAGTATTTTTGTTTTTTAATTCTGCTGTTAGACTAGTTATATCATTTGTCCACTGGAGCATTTCTGCTCCTAAATCAAAAACGGCCATTATATAAACAAACCAGGTTATATAGAGTGTGTGCTCAAGTTTAAAGGAAAAAAGCGAGTACAATTCTCACATTAAATGTAACAGTATTAGAACAAAAAAAGAAAAACTGGCACTACACCATAGACTAGGTGAGACTGGAATATAGAATAAATTCCGGTGCTACCCCTTGTAATATAACTATAGGACTAAAAAGAATTAGGCAGCTAAGGGGTTACTATAGCACTCACTCTCACTCATATCAGTCAAAAGAATATAATAAAATACATACTTTATTATTTATGTTTAAAATCTGGGATAAAAATCCCTAGGAACCTTTAATTTACCCACAACCATGTATTAAACTAAAATTAAAATATGGCCGCCAAACACTCTTCTGTTTCCTGGCCGAGAACTGGATACATCGGCTTCAGGTGGCTGGAGTGAGTGGTCGACCTATAGTCAAAAGTGCGGAACAAACGCGTTTCGGCTCTAATATCGCCTTTCTCAAGCAGTTTCTAAGATTTGTCATAAATGGGCTGTTTTAGTGGTAGCTCTAGTCCATACTGACCATTGTTTGTGGGGAATATGTTGATCTATTTGTTTTTCCCAGTTACAAATATATGCGGGAACGACAGGTGTGAGATTGTAAGAGGTATTTATTCATTATAGATATTGCTTTTTTTAGTTGAGTTTGTTCATACAAACTTTTGTTATTATTATTATTATTATTATCAGGTATTTGTAGAGTGCCAACAGATTCTGCAGCGCTATAAACATAGGGTATACAAGATAACATTTACAGGGATCAAATGGGTAGAGGGCCCTGCCGAGAGTTGCGCTTTTGTAGTCGGCTCCTATAAAGGTAAACTACAAATATCCGGGCTCATAGGCTTACATACTAAGGGGTTCAAGGGATAGCAGTGGAGATAGGAAGGTTAGTGTAGGTTGTATGCATCCCTGAACTTTAGGGAGTACTTGAAGCTTTCAAAACTAGGGGAGAGTCTTGTGGAGTCTTGTGGAGCGAGGCAGAGAGTTTCATAACATGGAGAAGAGAAGTCTTGTAAACGGGAATGAGTGAGGAGGTAACAAGAGTGGAGGAAAGTAGGAGATCATGAATGAAGGGGATGGAAGGGAGAGTATCTGGAGACAAGGTCTGAGATGGGGGAGCAGTGCAGTTGAGGGCTTTGTATGTCAAAGTGAGAATTTTGTGTTTAATCCTGGAGGCAAGAGGAAGCTAGTGAAGGGATTGGCAGATAGGTGCAGCAGATGAAGAGCGGCATGTAAGGAAGATGAGCCTGGCAGAGGCATTCATTATGGATTGTAAAGGAGCAAGGCGGCAGCTGGGGAAAACCAGAGAGGATGGAGTTGCAGTAGTGGAGGGGGGGGGGGGGAGGATGAAAGAGTGGATGAAAATGTTAGTTTTGTCTTGTGAAGGAAATGTCTAATTTTAGAGATGTTTTTAAGGTGGAAGCGGCAGGCTTTAGCCAAGGACTAAATATGAGGAGTGAAAGAAAGATCTAAGTCAAGTGTGACCCCAAGACATTGGGCATGTGGGGTAGGGGTAATGATGGAGTTATCAACAGCTATAGAGAAATGGGGGTGGAGATTTTGGACGAAGGGGGGAAAATAAGGAGCTCAGTTTTAGAGAGATTTAGCTTGAGGTAGTGAGAGGACATCCAAGATGAGATATGAGACAGACAGTTAGTGACACAGGTTAGCAAGGAAGGAGATAGGTCTGGTGCAGAGAGGTAGATTTGGGTGTCGTTGGCATACAAATGATATTGAAACCCGTGGCACTTTATTAAAGAACCTAATGATGACATGTAGATTGAGAAGAGAAGGGGAACAAGGACAGATCCATGTGGTACCCCAACAGAAAGTTGTAACGGGGCAGAGGATGCCCCAGAGATGGCTACACCAAAGGTACAGTTAGACAGATAGGAAAAGAACCACGAGAGAGCAGTGTTGCAGATGCCGAAGGATTCAAGGGTTTGGAGCAAAAGAGGGTGGTCGACAGTATCAAAGACTACAGACAGATCAAGGAGGATAAGCAGAGAGAAGTGGCCTTTGGATTTTGCTGTAAGTAGGTCGTTGGTTAACTTAACAATTCTGTCTCTGTGGAGTGAAGGGGGTGAAATCCAGAGTGCAGTGGGTCAAGGAGGGAGTTTAATGTAAGGAAATGGGATAGACATGCATATACTAGCTAGAAGAGAGGAGGGGAGTAGCTGTGAGGGTATGGGGTCAAGGGGACAGATAGTGAGGCAAGAGGACAGTATAAGGGCAGAAACTTCTTCCTCTGTAACAGGGACAAAAGAGCTAAATTTATGGCTATGTGTGTTTTGGATGATTGTGAGCTTTTGAGGGGGTAGGAAACCAGTAGTATGTTGAGAGTTGATTTCATTTCTGATGGAGTCGATTTTGTTGTTGAAGTAGCTGGCAAAATCTTGAGCAGAGAGAGAAGTTGTTGTAGGAGGTGAGAGTGGGCGGAGAAGAGTATTGAACATGGAGAAAAGTTTTGGGTTTGAAAAGAGAAGAGATAAGAGTAAAGAAAAATATATGACAGAAAATGTACAGAAATTGTAAGTGTGTAAAAAACTAAAATCTGTTACAAATTGACTCAGAAGATACTCTCCTTAGTGGTGGACCGCTGCCTTCTTACAGTCTCTCCCAAGGGACTGTGGATAATTTCTGATTTTGGTTATAGAGGGCGCCGGTCCTAGATATTCACTCAGGATATGCAGATATCTTAAGTCTCTGTTGACAAAGGAAAAATGGCTTGATGTACGTATATAAACTAAATGATAAGAGTGCAGTATACTCACTCCATAAGATCCATGATGTCTGCCAATCTGAAGAAACCCCCCTCAATTGTATTCAAACAAGCTGGGGACAAGTAAAAACGCCAATGAAGTGAAAGAAAGATATCCTCAAAGTTTTAATTTTAGCTTAAAGTTTTAATAGTAGCTCAGCTGAGCTAATATTAAAACTTTGAGCTAATATTAAAACTTTGTTCATTTTTATCAACATTTAAGTGCTTTTTGCCTTTTTTGTTGTGACACCGCTGGAATTTGAAATTTGATGGAGTAAGTTACTACTTGTTTTATATAAAGGATATCTTGCTTTCACTTCATTGGAGTTTTTTCTTGTCCTCAGCTTGTTTGAATACAATTGAGAGGCTTTCTTCAGATTGGCGGACATCATCGATCTTATGGAGTGAGTATACTGCACTCTTATCATTTGCTTTATATACGTACATCAAGCTGTTTTTTCTTTGTCATCAGTGACTTAAGATAACTGCATATCCTGAATGAATATCTAGGACCTGCGCCATCTATAACCAAAATCATAAGAGTAAAGAAGTAATGTTGCTTATATAGATTAAGAGCAGAATAGAAAGATTTCTAGATGAACTTATAGTGAAGAAAGTCAGCTGAACTCCGTGATTTTCTCTAGTGACGCTCAGCAGTACGGGAACATCTGCGTAGGTACCGTGTCAGAGTAGTGTGCCAGGGCTGAGGATAAGTGTATGATTTCGGAGCTATGGTAAGTGGGGCCAGATTGTCAAGGACTGATGTAAGGGTGGAGTTATAGTGGAAGATAGATTCAGTATGGCAGGAAAAGGAGGGGATTGAAGAGCGGAGAGGTTCGAGAGAGCTAGTGAGCTGTTGCTAATCTAATGTCTTGATTCTTCTGTAAATCTTGGTGTGAAGGGTAGAAGGAGAGAGAGTTGTTGGGAGGGAGGTGATGTTACAAGTGAGGAGATGATGGTCAGAAAGAGGAAAAGGGGAGTTGTTGAAGTCTGAGATAGTGCATCGATAGCTGAAAATCAGATCAAAGGAGTGACCATCTTTGTGAGTGGGAAAGTCAGTCCATTGAGACAGGCCGAAAGAGGAAGTGAGTTGCAGAAGTTGTTTTGCAGAGGAGGCAGTGGGATTGTCAAGAGGGATGTTGAAGTAGCCAAGAATGAGGGCAGTGGTTTCTGAGGAAAGGAAATAAGGTAACCAGGCAGCAAAGTGATCTAGAAATAAAGTTGAGGAGCCAAGGGGCAGTATATGATTGCAACACGTAAACACTGAGATTACAAGTTTTGCGGTGACAGGGGTGCGTTGCTAATGAGCCTTTTTTTTTGACCTCTCACTTAAGACAATGCTGGTATTACAGGTTTTTTTAAACCCGGCGTTAGCAGCAAAAAGGTGAGCGTAGAGCAAAATTTAGCTCCACAACTCACCTCAATACCAGTGTTGCTTACGTTAGCGGTGAGCTGGCAAAACGTGCTCATGCACGATTTCCCCATAGGAATCAATGGGGCAGAACTGGCTGAAAAAAAAAACTAACACCTGCAAAAAAGCAGCGTTCAGCTTCTAACGCAGCCCCATTGATTCCTATGAGGAAACAAAAGTTAGGTCTACACCTAACACCCTAACATGAACCCCGAGTCTAAACACCCCTAATCTTACACTTATTAACCCCTAATCCAAAAGCAGAGAAAAAGACAGATGCGCCACATGGCCCAATATTGTTTGATCCACAGAATTTAATTATCAAATTGTATTATATCAAACTCACAATTTTAAAAGCACTCCAATTAGTGCAGTTGGAGCAGTCTGGGATCTATAACAGTCACCCAGCAGACCGACCTCTTGGGGTGCAGATGGATGTTCTGTAGTAAAACACAAGGGGACACAAAGGTGCCTATATGGCCTAGTACAGTCTTATACTAGAAGCAATAGTATGTGTGGTAAGATATATACTCACAAAAAGTAAAGCATCTCCATTGATGCTAATCAGACAGGATGGGGTCAATATAGTCACCCAACAGACTGTATCAAGGCTTCCACAGGAGGCAGACAGCAGAGGTCCAGTGGACAATATTTTAATCCAAATGAGACACAGTAGCAAGTGTTTGAGTTAAAAAGGTATAAAACTTTACTAATATAAATTAAAATACAGCGACGCGTTTCTCAGTCACAGACTGTTTCCTCAGGCTTAATTCCTAATCCGCCACCCCCGACATCGCTGACACCTGCATTATATTATTAACCATTAATCTGCCCCTCCGGACACAGCCACCACCTACATTATCCCTATGAACCCCTAATCTGCTGCCCCCAACATCGCCGACACCTACTTTATATTTGGTAACCCCTAATCTGCCGCCCCCAATGTCGCCGCAACCTACCTACAATTATTAACCCCCAAATCTGCCGCCCCCATCGTCCCCGCTACTATATTAAATTTATTAACTCCCTAAACCTAAGTCTAAACCTAAGTCTAACACCTCCCTAACTTAAATATAATTTAATAAAACAAAATAAAATGACTACAATTAAATAAATTAATCCTAATTAAAACTAAATACTTACCTATAAAATTACCCCTAAGATAGCTACAATAATATAGTAACATTGTAGCTATCGCAAGGTTTATTTTTATTTTTAACAGGCAACTTTGTATTTATTTTAACTAGGTACAATAGTCTATTAAATAATTATTAACTATTTAATAACTAACTAGTTAAAATTAAAGACAAATATACCTGTAAAATAAATCCTGACCTAAATTACAATTACACCTAACACTACACTATCATTAAATTAATTACCTAAACTAACTACAAATTAAATACAATTAAATTAAAATAAACTAAAGTACAAAAACAAACAAACACTAAATTACAGAAAATAAAAATAATTACAAGAATTCTAAACTAATTACACCCTAATCTAATCCCCCTAGTAAATAAAAAAAGAACCCCCAAAATAATAAAAATTACTAAATTACAAATAGCCCTTAAAAGGGCTTTTTGCGGGGCATTGCCCCAAAGTAATCAGCTCTTTTACCTGAAAAAAAAATACAATTCCCCCCCCAACATTAAAACCCACCACCCACACACCCAACCCTACTCTAAAACCCACCCAATCCCCCCTTAATAAAACCTAACACTAACCCCTTGAAGATCACCCTACCTTGAGCCGTCTTCACCCAGCCGGGCACAAGTGGTCCTCCAGAGGGGCAGAAGTCTTCATCCGATCTGGGCAGAAGATGACCTCCAGATGGGCAGAAGTATTCATCCAGGCGGCATCTTCTATCTTCATCCATCCGGAGTGGAGCGGGTCCATCTTCAAGCCAGCCAACGCGGAGCATCCTCTGCTTCTGACGACTCCCGACAAATGAAGGTTCCTTTAAATGACGTCATCCAAGATGGGCGTCCCTTGAATTCTGATTGGCTGATAGGATTCTATCAGCCAATAGGAATTAAGGTAGGAAAAATCACCCAATAGAATTGAGCTTGCATTCTATTGGCTGATTGGAACAGCCAATAGAATGCGAGCTCAGTTCCTATTGGCTGATTGGATCAGCCAATAGGATTGAAGGGGGGATTAAGCGGGGATTGTGTGGGTTTTAGAGTAGGGTTGGGTGTGTGGGTAGTGATGTCGCGAACTGAAAATTTTCCGTTCGCGAACGGCAAACGCGAACATCCGCAACTGTCGCGAACGGGGCGAACCGGGCGAACCGCCATTGACTTCAATAGGCAGGCGAATTTTAAAACCCACAGGGGACTCTTTCTGGCCCTACAATAGTGATGGAAAGTTGTTTCAAGGGGACTAAACCTGGACTGTGTCAATGCGGAGGGGGATCCATGGCAAAAACTCCCACGTAAATTACATAGTTGATGCAGAGTCTGGTTTTAATCCATAAAGGGCATAAATCACCTAACATTCCTAAATTGTTTGGAATAACGTGCTTTAAAACATCAGGTATGCTGTTGTATCGAACAGGTAGTGTAAGGGTCACGCCCGCTTCACAGTGACAGACCAAACTACCCGTTTAATGCACCGCAAACAACTGCAAACAGTCCTTTTGCACAACC
Source organism: Bombina bombina (assembly GCF_027579735.1). NCBI lineage: Eukaryota > Metazoa > Chordata > Amphibia > Anura > Bombinatoridae > Bombina > Bombina bombina. The sequence goes on along the minus strand of NC_069501.1, from coordinate 194,376,425 downwards.
ACGATATAGATAGATTTGATAGATACATAGATACATAGATTAGGTAGATAGATCAATAGATGCAATATACATTTGATAGATATGATAGATAGATAGATATATTTGATAGATAAATAGATAGATTTGATAGATATATAATTTCCCAGACAGAGAATTACAAGACGTGCGGTCTGGGACCCATGGTAAGGTTCCCAGAGGCAGTTGCGGCGCCAGGGGACGTGTATATGGCATGGATTTTAGGAACCGGGAGATGGAAAAAGATGCTTGGTCGGTCCTCCTACTTCAAATTTGGGGCACTGCGCGTGCAATCTACTGTGCCACCAGATATGAGTGGTGTGTTAAGTAGTACTATTCTGATCAGTTTAATACCTGTTACTCCCCCTATCGGGGGATGTGTATATGGCATGGATTTTAGGAACCGGGAGATGGAAAAAGATGCTTGGTTGGTCCTCCTACTTCAAATTTGGGGCACTGCGCGTGCAATCAAGGCCGGACTTTTAGCTGACGGATATTTGTCTGACGGACATTTGTCTGACGGACATTTGGCCGAAACACAAGTGGCTGTCACAATACAGTCCGGCCACGAAATAGATTTGATAGATTGATACATAGATTAGATAGATAGATCAATAGATGCAATATACATTTGATAGATACAATAGATAGATCGATTTGATAGATAAATAGATAGATTTGATAGATATATAATTTCCCAGACAGAGAATTACAAGACGTGCGGTCTGGGACCCATGGTAAGGTTCCCAGAGGCAGTTGCGGCGCCAGGGGACGTGTATATGGCATGGATTTTAGGAACCGGGAGATGGAAAAAGATGCTTGGTCGGTCCTCCTACTTCAAATTTGGGGCACTGCGCATGCAATCTACTGTGCCACCAGATATGAGTGGTGTGTTAAGTAGTACTATTCTGATCAGTTTAATACCTGTTACTCCCCCTATCGGGGGACGTGTATATGGCATGGATTTTAGGAACCGGGAGATGGAAAAAGATGCTTGTTCGGTCCTCCTACTTCAAATTTGGGGCACTGCGTGTGCAATCGTGGCCAGACTTTTAGCCGACGGACATTTGTCCGATGGACATTTGTCCGAAACACAAGTGGCTGTCACAAAAAACAAAAAGTTTTTTTTAAAAAAATGTACACTACTGTTACAACAGATATGAGTGGTGGCACTGTGGGCAAGTGGTCCTGGCACACATGCTGGCAGGCAGGCAACTGCAATTAGATTACACTAGCAGACTGATGTTTAACAGTCAAAAAAGTTTTTTTTTTTAATTTACACTACTCTTACAACAGATATGAGTGGTGGCACTGTGGGCAAGTGGGCCTGGCACACACGCTGGCAGGCAGGCAACTGCAATTAGATTACACTAGTAGACTAATGTTTCACAGTCAAAAACGTTTTTTTTTTTAAATTTACACTACTGTTACAACAGATATGAGTGGTGGCACTGTGGGCAAGTGGGCCTGGCACACACGCTGGCAGGCAGGCAACTGCAATTAGATTACACTAGCAGACTGATGTTTCACAGTCAAAAAAAGTTTATTTTTTTTAAATTTACACTACTGTTACAACAGATATGAGTGGTGGCACTGTGGGCAAGTGGGCCTGGCACACACGCTGGCAGGCAGGCAGGCAACTGCAATTAGATTACACTAGCAGACTGATGTTTCACAGTCAAAAAAGTTTTTTTTTTTTAAATTTACACTACTGTTACAACAGATATGAGTGGTGGCACTGTGGGCAAGTGGGCCTGGCACACACGCTGGCAGGCAGGCAACTGCAATTAGATTACACAAGCAGACTGATGTTTCACAGTCAAAAAAGTTTGATATGAGATATGAGTGGTGGCAACGGGCAAGTGGGCACAGTATACGCTGTGAGCCTGGCACACACGCTGGCAGGCAGGCAACTGCAATTAGATTACACAGGAAAAAAAAAAAGCAGCCCTAAAAAGGGCTTTTTGGGGTGCTTTCCTTACAGCAGAGATCAGATGAGTCCTTCAGGACTGTAGTGGACACTGAATACACTAGCCTAGCTATCAATTTCCCTATTAAATCAGCAGCAGCTACACTGTCCCTCCTCTCACTAAGAAAGCAGCATCCGAATGAATCTAAAATGGCTGCTGTCCAGGAGCTGGGAGGGTCTGGGAGGGAGGGTCTGCTGCTGATTGGCTGGAATGTGTCTGCAGACTGTGAGATACAGGGTCAAAGTTTACTCAATGATGACGAATAGGGGGCTGATCGAACATCACATATGTTCGCCCGCCGCTGCGAACGCGAACAAGCTATGTTCTCCGGGAACTATTCACCGGCGAACAGTTCGTGACATCACTATGTGTGGGTGGTGGGGGTTTTTATGTCGGGGGGTATTGTATTTTTTTTTTACAGGTAAAAGAGCTGATTACTTTGGGGCGATCCCCCTTGCAAAAAGCCCTTTTAAGGGCTATTTGCAATTTAGTATAGGGTAGGGATTTTTATTATTTGGTGGGGCTTTTTTATTTTATTAGGGCGATTAGATTAGGTGTAATTAGTTTAAATTCTTGTAATTATTTTTTTATTTTCTGTAATTTTGTTTTTGTACTTTAGTTTATTTAATTTAATTGTATTTAATTGTAGTTAGTTTAGGTAATTAATTTAATGATAGTGTAGTGTTAGGTGTAATTGTAATTTAGGTTAGGATTTATTTTACAGGTAAATTTGTCTCTATTTTAACTAGGTAGTTATTAAATAGTTAAAAACTATTTAATAACTATTGTACCTAGTTAAAATAAATACAAAGTTGCCTGTAAAATAAATATAAACCCTAAGATAGATACAAATGTAACTATTAGTTATATTGTAGCTAGCTTAGGGTTTATTTTACAGGTTTTTAGTTTTAAATAGGATTAATTTATTTAATTGTAGTAATTTTATTTCATTTTATTTAAATTATATTTAAGTTAGGGGGGTGTTAGACTTACGTTTAGGAGTTAATAAATTTAATATAGTAGCGGCGACGTTGGGGGCGGCAGATTAGGGGTTAATAAATGTAGGTAGGTGTCGGCGATGTTAGGGACGGCAGATTAGGGGTTAATAAAATTTTAATAGTGTTTGTGAGGAGGGAGAGCGGCGGTTTAGGGGTTAATATATTTATTAAAGTGGCGGCGATGTCCGGTCGGCAGATTAGGGGTTAAAAATTTTATTTATTTCTTTGCGATGTGGGGGGGGGGCTCAGTTTAGGGGTTAATAGGTAGTTTATGGGTGTTAGTGTACTTTTTATCACTTTAGTTAAGAGTTTTATGTTATGGCGTTAGCCCATAAAACTCTTAACTTCTGACTTTTAAATGCGGTAGAAGTCTTGACAGGAGAGGGTCTACCGCTCACTTCTTCTAAGACTCATAATACCGGCGTTAGGCAAGTCCCATTAAAAAAATAGTATACGCAATTTACGTAAGGGGATTTGCGGAAAGCTCGAGTCGTGGAAAAAAAGTGAGCGGTACACCTGTACCTGCAAGACTCGTAATACCAGCGGACATTAAAAAAGCAGCGTTGGGACCTCTCAACGCTGCTTTCTTCTACAAGATATGACGAGTCCACGGATGTCATCCTTACTTGTGGGATTTATCCTCCTGCTAACAGGAAGTGGCAAAGAGCACCACAGCAGAGCTGTATATATAGCTCCTCCATTCCCTCCACCTACAGTCATTCTCTTTGCCTGTGTTAGTAATAGGAAGAGGTAAAGTGAGGTGTTAGTTTAGATTCTTCAATCAAGAAGTTTTTTATTTTTAAAATGGTGCCAGTGAGTGCTATTTTTCTCAGGGGGAATTTGTCAGTCTATTGCCTCCCAAGAGGAGTGGAGACATCTTATTTTCTGCCCTGATGTTGATGATCTTAGCGAACATTATCTAAGATCCATGATGGTTCCCACAACACAGCTGAAGGTAGTGTGAGAAGATCTTCAGTGTTGAGAACGGTGTCTTGCTACAAGCAGCATTGAGGTATGTGCAGTCTTTTGTTTCTGGGGAGATTGGCATCAGAACAGGCTGACATTGTCCCCTATATGGGAAAGGGTAAGCAGTATGCACTAATGACAAGAAATGGTGTACCTGAAATCCCTTTATTGTATTTTATTTTATTTGCCAAAAGTATGTAAAGACCTTTGTGGCTTTTCTTGGGCTGGACGCTGGGAGATGCGTTTTTTTGCTTGAGGGCTGTTAATTTTATTACTGGATGCAGGACTGCCGGTTACGATTTGGTCTGCATATACAAGGGGGCACATGGAATATACTTTTTATTTTCATTTATCATGTTGTTTGTACTGGGACCCGTGCGGGTCTTAGTCAGGATTAGAGTATGCCCACGGTGGGCGGGGCCTAATTTTGCGCGCTCAGATGCGCAGTTTTCATCCGGATTGCATAGCAAGCTGAGGCTGGGGCTCTAAAGGAGGCCTAAGTTGTCTACAAACCTATCGAAAAGTCCTTTCACGCTATATCAGCTACAACAAGTACATTCCGGGGGCAGGTAGGCGCCACAGCAGAGCTGTGGCGTGGTGCAGGGGCCATATTTAAATAATTAATAAAATCCTGTTATAATTATATTTCGTATTTTTTTGCATATCTAAGCAAGTGGATGCAATATTAGGAACTATTTTGGGCACTTTAAAATAGTTTTTCTGGTCAAAAGACATTTTTTGCAGTTTTCAGAAAAATAGTTGCGCTTTTAAAATTTAAAGGTGCAGTACAGTTTTTTTGGCATTAATTTTTTCGCATTCAATTTAATTCAGAGCTCAATATTTAAGCAAAGTACAACTATTATTAGTATTGCTAGTCTGTTTAACATGTCTGACACTGAGGAGGAAACTCCTTGCTCTATGTGTTTAGATGCCACTGTGGAACCCCCTCTAACTTTTTGTCCCTCGTGTACTGAGAGGGCCTTACAATGTAAAGCACAGACTTTATATAAAGAAAATGTGTCTAAAGATGTTCTCAGTCTGAGAAGAATCAGGGTATACCGCTAACTTCTCCCCAAGCGTCATAACCTTTAACGCCCGCCAAAGCGACGCCTGGTTCTTCAACCATGTCTAATTCCTTTACTCTGCAGGATATGGCTGCAGTTATGTCAACTACCCTTACAGAGGTATTATCTAAGTTGCCAGTGTTACAGGGTAAACACAGTAGGACAGAAGTCAATGTGAATACTGAGTCCTCTAATGCTTTATTAGCTATTTCCGATGTACCCTCACAGGGATCTGATTTGGGGGTCAGAGAACTTCTGTCTTAGGGGGAACTTTCCGATTCGGGAAGTGCGTTACCTCAGACAGACGCAGACGTCATGTCCTTTAGATTTAAGCTTGAACACCTCCGTCTGTTACTTCGGGAGGTTTTAGTGACTCTGGATGACTGTGACTCTATTGTGATACCACCAGAGAAATTGTGTAAAATGGACAAATATTTAGAGGTACCTGCTTACACTGATGTTTTTCCGGTTCCTAATAGAATCTCGGAGATTGTTAAGAGGGAAAGGGACAGACCGGGTATTCCGTTCTCACCCTCTCCTAATTTCAAGAAGATGTATCCCATATCTGACACTGTTCGGGACTCGTGGCAAACAGTCCCTAAGGTGGAAAGAGCTATATCTACCCTGGCGAACCGTACAACTATTCCTATTGAGGACAGTTGTGCTTTTAAAGACCCTATGGCTATGGATAAGACATTGGAGGGTCTTCTTAAAGAAATTGTTTATTCATCAGGGCCTGCATTGTTCCAGTTACCACTGTGGTGGCCTTCTGGTTTGATGCTTTAGAAGAGTCTCTTAAGACTGAGACTCCTTTAGAGGATATCTTAGATAGAATTAAGGCTCTTAAGCTGGCTAATTCTTTTATTACAGATGCCACCTTTCAGATTGCTAAATTGGCGGCTAAGAATGCCGGATTTGCTATTTTAGCGCGTAGAGCGTTATGGTTAAAATCTTGGTCTTCTGATGTGTCATCTAAGTCAAATCTTTTGGCTATTCCTTTCAAGGGGAAAACCCTATTCGGGCCTGACTTGAAGGAGATCATTTATGACATTACGGGAGGTAAGGGTCATCTCCTACCTCAGGATAGAACTGCTAAACTGAGGGGTAAACAAAATAATTTTCATTCCTTTCGGAACTTTAAAGGAGTCCCCTCTTCTTCCTCATCTTCCGCCAAGCAGGAAGGGAATTTTGCCCAGACCAAGTCCGTCTGGAGACCCAACCAGACTTGGAACAAGGGTAAACAACCCAAGAAGCCCGCTGCTGCTTCCAAAACAGCATGAAGGGACGGCCCCCGTTCCGGGACCGGATCTCGTAGGGGGCAGACTCTCTCTCTTTGCCCAGGCTTGGGTAAGAGATGTTCAGGATCCTTGGACACTGGAAATCGTTTCCCAAGGGTATCAGCTGGAATTCAAAAGTTCTCTCCCAAGGGGGAGGTTTCTTCTTTCACGATTGTCTGCAGACCAGACAAAAAGAGAGGCGTTCTTACGTTGTGTAAAAGACCTCTCTACTATGGGAGTAATTTGTCCCGTTCCAAGACTGGAACAGGGACAGGGGTTTTACTCAAATCTTTTCGTGGTTCCCAAAAAAGAGGGCAAGTTTCGACCCATTTTAGATCTAAAGAGTCTAAACAAGTTTCTCAGAGTCCCATCCTTCAAAATGGAGACTATTCGAACAATTCTGCCATTGATACAGGAGGGTCAATATATGACTACCGTGGACTTAAAGGATGCATACCTTCATATTCCTATCCACAAGGATCATCATCAGTTCCTAAGGTTTGCCTTCCTGGACAAACATTTTCAGTTTGTGGCTCTTCCCTTTGGGTTGGCCACAGCACCCAGGATCTTCACGAAGGTTCTAGGGTCCCTTCTGGCGGTTCTCAGGCCGCGGGGCATTGCAGTGGCGCCTTATCTGGACAACATTCTGATCCAGGCGTCATCTTACCATCTGACAAAGTCTCATACAGACATGGTTCTGTCCTTTCTGAGGACTCATGGGTGGAAGGTGAATCTAGAAAAGAGTTCATTAATTCCACAGACAAGGGTTCCCTTCTTGGGAACTCTAATAGACTCCATATCTATGAGCATTTTCTTGACGGAGGTCAGAAAGTTAAAGATTCTAAATACATGCCAAGCTCTTCAGGCCAATCCTCGGCCATCAGTGGCTTAGTGCATGGAGGTAATTGGATTGATGGTGGCGGCAATGGACATCATTCCGTTTGCTCGTTTTCATCTCAGACCACTACAGCTGAGCATGCTCAGGCAGTGGAATGGAGATTATGCAAATTTGTCTCCTGAGATAGATCTGGATCAGGAGCCAAGAGACTCTCTTCGTTGGTGGTTGTCGCAGTATCATCTGTCCCAAGGGACGTGCTTCCGCAGACCCTCATGGGTGATAGTAATGACGGATGCCAGCTTTCTAGGTTGAGGTGCGGTCTGGAATTCCCTGAAGGCTCAGGGGGTGTGGACTCAGTCGGAGTCAATTCTTCCAATCAATATTCTGGAATTGAGGGAAATATTCAATGCGCTTGAGGCGTGGCCTCAGTTGGCTTCGGCCAAATTCATTCGCTTTCAGTCGGACAATATCACGACTGTGGCTTACATCAATCATCAGGGAGGAACGAGGAGTTCCTTAGTGATGACAGAAGTATCCAAGATAATTTGATGGACGGAGGATCACTCTTGTTATCTGTCAGCAATCTACATCCCAGGAGTGGACAACTGGGAAGCAGACTTTTTAAGCCGACAGGAATTTCATCCGGGGGAGTGGGAACTCCATCCGGAGGTCTTTGCCTCCCTGATTCTCCGATGGGGCAGACCGGAATTGGATCTGATGGCGTCTCAACAGAATGCCAAGCTCCCAAGATACGGATCCAGGTCGAGGGATCCTCAGGCCGAACTGATAGATGCCTTGGCAGTGCCTTGGTCATTCAACCTAGCTTATGTGTTTCCACCATTTCCTCTCCGTCCCCGGGTGATTGCTCGGATCAAACAGGAGAGAGCTTCAGTAATTCTAATCACGCCTGCGTGGCCACGCAGGACTTGGTATGCAGATCTAGTGGACATGTCCTCTCTGCCTCCGTGGAAACTTCCATTGAGACAGGACCTCCTCATTCAAGGTCCTTTCCAACATCCACATCTAATTTCTCTGCAGCTGACTGCTTGGAGATTGAACGCTTCATTTTATCTAAGCGGGGGTTCTCTGATTCGGTCATCAATACTTTGATTCAGGCACGTAAGCCTGTCACTAGAAAGATCTATCATAAGATATGGCGTAAATATCTTTTTAGGTGTGAATCCAAGTGCTACTCATGGAGTAAAGTTAGGATTCCCAGGATTCTGTCTTTTCTCCAAGAAGGATTGGAGAAAGGGTTATCAGCGAATTCCTTAAAGGGACAAATTTCTGCTTTGTCAATATTGTTACACAAACATTTGGCAGATGTTCCACACGTTCAGTCTTTTTGTCAGGCTCTAACCAGAATTAAGCATTTGTTTAGACCAATTGTTCCACCCTGGAGTTTGAATTTAGTTCTTAATGTTCTTCAAGGGGTTCCCTTTGAACCCATGCATTCCATAGATATTAAGTTGTTATCTTGGAAAGTTTTGTTTTTGGTTGCTATTTCTTCTGCTCGTAGAGTTTCTGAGCTTTCAGCATTACAATGTGATTCACCTTATCTTATCTTCCATTCTGATAAGGTGGTTTTACGTACCAAGCCTGGTTTTCTTCCTAAGTTTGTTTCTAATGAGAATATTAATCAGGAAATTGTTGTTCCTTCATTATGTCCTAACCCTTCTTCTAAGAAGGAGCGTATGATGCATAACCTAGACGTGGTCCGTGCCCTGAAGTTTTACTTGCAGGCGACTAAGGATTTCCATCAATCATCTTCATTATTCATTGTCTTTTCTGGAAAGCGTAGGGGTCAGAAAGCTACGGCTACCTCTCTTTCTCTTTGGCTGAAGAGTATCATCCGTCTGGCGTATGAGACTGCTGGACAGCAGCCTCCTGAAATAATTATGGCTCATTCTACTAGGGCTGTGGCTTCCTCATGGGCATTTAAAAAAGATGCTTCTGTTGAACAGATTTGCAAGGCTGCGACTTGGTCGTCTCTTCACACTTTTTCCAAATTTTACAAATTTGATACTTTTGCTTCTTCTGAGGCTGGTTTTGGGAGAAAGGTTCTTCAAGCATTGGTGCCTTCCGTTTAGGTTCCTGTCTTGTCCCTCCCTTTCATCCGTGTCCTGTAGCTTTGGTATTGTATCCCAAAAGTAAGGATGAAATCCGTGGACTCGTCATATCTTGTAGAAGAAAAGGAAATTTATGCTTACCTGATAAATTTATTTCTTCTAAGATATGACGAGTCCACGGCCCACCCTGTCATTTTTAGACAGGTTTAGATTATATTATTTTTTATAAACTTCAGTCACCTCTGCACCTTTGGCTTTTCCTTTCTCTTCCTAACTTCGGTCGAATGACTGGAGGTGGAGGGAAGAGAGGAGCTATATATACAGCTCTGCTGTGGTGCTCTTTGCCACTTCCGTGGACTCGTCATATCGTAGAAGAAATACATTTATCAGGTAAGCATAAATTTCCTTTTTTAAGGCTAACGCAAGACTCATAATCTCGCCGAAAGAAAGTGGAGACAATAAGCAAATTGTGTGTGTTTCGAATGAAGAAAATGTGAGGGAAGAGAAGGGCTGTATTTGTTGAAGGATGCAACGAGAGGAAAGTAAAATACCAACATCACCTCCTTGTCTATTACCAGAACTAGGAGAGTGGCTGAAGTGTAGACCCCATGTGACAGTGCAGCAGTGGAAACTGTGTCTGAAGGAGAGAGCCAGGTTTCTGTGAGAGCCAGAAGACTGAGAGAGTGGGAAATTAAGAGGCCATGGATAGAAATGAGCTTGTTGCAAACAGAGCAAGAGTTCCAGAGTGCACAAGTGAAGGAGGTGGTGGCTTAAGATGCAAGAGAAATGAGATTAAGGTTACCAGAGTTTTGTTTTTGAAGTCTATTGAAAGGCACACATGGGTTGCGGGGGACCAGGATTAAGGGAGATGTCACCAGCAGCTAGTATGAGCAAAAGGGACAGTGAGATGAGATGCAGATTTGCAGTAGTGAGACAATTAAGAGCATTAGGGGACAATTAGGAGCATTAGGGGGCTCCTTTTGTAATACAGCAGGACATTAACAATTTTAGTGACATTATTCATCTCAATAGAGACGTATGCTCCCTTGATTAAGCAATAACTAACCTTTCACATATATAGGTACTGTTGTGGTGTCTGGGTTATGCCAGACATAGTCTAAACAGGTTTTTTTCCCTGACTACAGATGGTCTAAAAATGTAACATTATTGTTGCGTGCACAAACATTTAGTGTAGCACGATTTAACTTATTTAATTCAGATCTATCTATAAGCTAATTCAGGGAATATTATGGTACAGTGAACTGTTAGCCAGTGCAGCATTCTTATGGCTGTATGCATTTATTATATATCAGTCGGCAGATATGTTAGATAATATAACCAAATTTATGTATCTAACGAATGGATAATTTAAAGTGATAAATGTTATCAATATATAGACTATTTAATATCCTTCGATATACACAAGCAACAACTGTATTGCTTCTTTATTAATATACTCACATTAGATCTATTACCCAAACCCAGGGAATAGACTTGTACCTGTGCTCATGGCACAGAACATAATTGAGACCACACATGTTTATATTCAACATACTCTGTGTAGTATATTTAGTACCCATACATTTTCAGTGAATCCCAGAGGGAAATTTAATTCCAACAGTAGTATTATACAACCACATTTTGCCTGAGAACTCTACATGATAAATTTGAGAACATGATTTATTAAGAATACTAGTCATTCATCTGTGGGATCTAAGAGCATTTATGATAACTGTGACCTCTCAGGATTTCAAAATGATATGGTAATGTTACGTTACTAGATACATGTGTTGAAGCACAACATAAATTACACTAAACCACTAGACATTACTGCTGCAAAAAGTGTGTGGTGATACTGTGTCAGACTCAGCAATGCTACCCCTGAATCTGATCTCTCCCAAAATCAGATGTGTGAAGAAACAAACCAAGTGGGGGGAGGGGAGCGCTCAGGAATGAGCTGTGAGTGGGACTATATTAAAAGTGGTAGTGTGGGCCAATCTTTGATTGGTATAAGTTCTGAATATGACTATCTGTGGTGAATAAATATAAATATAAATAAAATAAATCAATCTATGATTGGTATGTATGAGTTCATGCTCTCAATATAGTGTGTGTATTGGTTAGTCACTCTGTGGCTAAATTTATTAGTGAATATTCAGAAATATATAGTAAATAATTATATATGAATGAATATATAGATGAATCTTGAAGTGTGTTGGTATAAGTTTAAGACATAAAGCAAAAACAAAATACAATGAACTATGATTTTACTATAAAAGTATTTTACTAAAAAGGATGAATTGTTACACAAACATATTATTAAAAACACATTATGAGTTCCAAAATACACTTGCAATCAAGTAGTGTGCAAATCTCAATGATTCATTCATATACTCCAAATGGCAGTAATCGTATGTTATCGCCAGGTCTTTCTTAAACTCAAAATGGCAACATTTAGTGCATATCCCAAAAGATGCAACACATGTAGCAGTTTAAATCATATATATGCTGTTACAAAGGAGAAGCGTAATCTATGAGAGTCTATGGGGTTAGTGCACAGAAAAAGCAGTGTATCAATACAGAGACATAAAATGGAACAAAAAAATGGAACAATATCGGCAGATAAATATCACATAAAAAACACATAAAAAAGAACTGCCTGTATGTACATAGGCAATTTATGTTGCTAGTAGTTTCAAAACGTAGCTATTGATTGCTAGTATAGTATGTTAAATCAAAACCTCTGATGGATTGTGTATACACGTTAATCGTCTAATGACGGTTCTGTTAGTGAGGTTTAAGATATAAGTTGTGGCCACAACTGTTTGTATTATATCCAAGGGGTATTTTGTCCCTGTTAAAAGTGCTTAGTTTAATTGAGCAGTTAAAATTATGTGAAGTAGCTGTTTGAAAGGGCTCAATGACTGAGCGGTGGAAATCAAACGGAGTGAAGCGATGCTCCCCCTTGCCGTACTACTGATATCCCTTACCTCCTCTCCAATTACACGGGTTATTTTGCGGAAGGTTACCTCAAAGGTTTCTGCTGCGAGTTGCGAGTCACTTATCACTTCGGCGTCTTGCCGTTAAGGCTTCCCGGCAATCCCTTCTTACCCTGGCGTGTATGTGGTTTGCGTATGGTCTTCGGAGGTCCAATCAGATAGTCGGGTCGTGGGGGGAGTGGTTCCTGAACGGATCTCTCATTCTCTAGCGAGAGAACGAGAGATCCGTTCAGGAACCACTCCCCCCATGACCCGACTATCTGATTGGACCTCCGAAGACCATACGCAAACCACATACACGCCAGGGTAAGAAGGGATTGCCGGGAAGCCTTAACGGCAAGACGCCAAAGTGATAAGTGACTCGCAACCCGCAGCAGAAACCTTTGAGGTAACCTTCCGCAAAATAACCTGTGTAATTGGAGAGGAGGTAAGGGATATCAGTAGTACGGCAAGGGGGAGCATCGCTTCACTCCGTTTGATTTCCACCGCTCAGTCATTGAGCCCTTTCAAACAGCTACTTCACATAATTTTAACTGCTCAATTAAACTAAGCACTTTTAACAGGGACAAAATACCCCTTGGATATAATACAAACAGTTGTGACCACAACTTATATCTTAAACCTCACTAACAGAACCGTCATTAGACGATTAACGTGTATACACAATCCATCAGAGGTTTTGATCGGGAACATTTAACATACTATACTAGCAATCAATAGCTACGTTTTGAAACTACTAGCAACAGAAATTGCCTATGTACATACAGGCAGTTCTTTTTTATGTGTTTTTTATGTGATATTTATCTGCCGATATTGTTCCATTTTTTTGTTCCATTTTATGTCTCTGTATTGATACACTGCTTTTTCTTTGCACTAACCCCATAGACTCTCATAGATTACGCTTCTCCTTTGTAACAGCATATATATGATTTAAACTGCTACATGTGTTGCATCTTTTGGGATATGCACTAAATGTTGCCATTTTGAGTTTAAGAAAGACCTGGCGATAACATACGATTACTGCCATTTGGAGTATATGAATGAATCATTGAGATTTGCACACTACTTGATTGCAAGTGTATTTTGGAACTCATAATGTGTTTTTAATAATATGTTTGTGTAACAATTCATCCTTTTTAGTAAAATACTTTTATAGTAAAATCATAGTTCATTGAATTTTGTTTTTGCTTTATGTCTTAAACTTATACCAACACACTTCAAGATTCATCTATATATTCATTCATATATAATTATTTAATATATATTTCTGAATATTCACTAATAGATTTAGCCACAGAGTGACTAACCAATACACACACACCATATTGAGAGCATGAACTCATACATACCAATCATAGATTGATTTATTTTATTTATTTTATTTATATTTATATTTATTCACCACAGATAGTCATATTCAGAACTTATACCAATCAAAGATTGGCCCACACTACCACTTTTAATATAGTCCCACTCACAGCTCATTCCTGAGCGCTCCCCTCCCCCCACTTGGTTTGTCACTAGACATTACTGGACCAATTGATAGTTGTATTATACAACCACATTTTGCCTGAGAACTCTGCATGATAAGTTTGAGAACATGATTTATAAAGAATAATTGTCATAAATCTGTGGGCTCTAAGAGCATTTATGACACTGTGACCTCTCAGGTTTTCAAACTTATATGGTAATGTGACGTTACCAGATACATGTGTTGAAGCACAACATAAATTGCACTATACCACTTCATACTACCGGACCAATTTATAGCTGCCAACTCAGAGTGTATCTATACCATTGTTACTCCCATTGTTCTCTATCACCTAGATTACAAGTTTTGCGTTGCGGCTCGTAACGCTGGAAATATGTAATTTTCAGTGTTAAAACAGCACCACAGCCATTACAAGTCTTGTCGGTATAGGTGTACCGCACACCTTTTAGCCTGTAACGCAACGTCAGTCCCGAACACGTAAAAATTATGTTTTTTCATGGGATTCCCATAGCGCCGGTATTACGAATTTTGTGGTGAGGCTAAAAAGCGAGTGTTACAGCCTAAAACAACAAGATCCATAACGCCATCTAAAGTCAGTAGTTATGAATTTTAAGTACACTAAACACCCATAAACTACCTATTAACCCCTAAACCGAGGCCCTCCCACATCACAAACACTATAATAAATTTGTAGACAACATAAAAGGACATAAGCGCTACATGGCCCAATATTGTTCGATAAATAAAAACAAATTTCAGTGTAATGACACACTCACATTTGGTGAGCCACCCCTAATGGTGCAGATGAAGTGGCCTGGGATCATATACAATCACCCAGCAGACTGATGTCCAATGGTTGATCAATGCCATTTAATAAAGCACCTCTCTTGGTGCACTAGAGGCAAACTGGGATCAAACAGTCACCCAGTAGACTGATATCCAGTAAGACAGGAACTCCCAATAGTCCAGAAAGGAGCAAAATGTGAAGTAAAAAGGTCTGGCCGCAAGTGGTAAGTATAATCAAAAATGTACTTTATTAAAATATATAAAAAATACTAGCAACGCGTTTCTCATCCAACCAGTGGATGTTTCATCAGGCTTAATACAATGAGTAAAAAACACTTGCTATATATGCAAAATCAATTAACCTATACAATGTATAACACCTGAAGTGGGTGTTACCTAATAAAACCTGTCATAGTAGGTCACATGAGCTTGCCCTAAATAAATAGTCTGTGTATACACACCATCATTATTGAACATCAATGAATAATTAAACAGTATATGACATTAAATGATGTAGTATATATGTAACAATAAATAGAACATACACATGATCAAAATAATGCTGAAAAGAAAGTGATATAATAAGAGTGATCTTTATTTTACCCTAACATACTTTATATATGTTGTTGCTATGTCTCAGATTGAAATCATGTACGTGAAATAAACGTGCACCCTGTAACTGACAGTAGTGTGAATGTATCTACAACATATATATACACACACAAGTATACATTGGAATTGATAGATTCAAAGTAACATACCTTATTTAAATGTTCGATTGAATTTTGAACAATGCCATTACTTGTTTATATATTATATTGTTTTAATTTATTTTAAATATTTTAAATATTTAAAATGTCCGGCAGTGTGCGTGCCTGTAAACCTGTAAGTGGATCACCAGGGGGTTAGTGTTAGGCTTTTTTAAGGGTTTATTGGGTGGGTTTTATATTTTAGTTTAGGGTCTGGGCAGTAAAAGAGCTAAATGCCTTTTTAAGGGCAATACCCATGCAAATGCCCTTTTCAGGGCAATTGGTAGCTTTGGTTTTTTAGATAGTTTATTTTTTTATTTTGTGGGTTTGGGGGTGGGGTTTGTAATGTTAGTGGGTCTTTGTGATTTTTTTTCAATAAAAGAGCTGATATCTTTAGGGCAATGCCCTACAAAAGGCCCTTTTAAGGGCCATTGGTAGTTTATTCTAGATTAGTTTTTTATTTTTGGGTGTTTTTTTTATGGGTATTAGAATAGGAATATTTTTTTTATTTTTGATAATTTGTTTGTTATTTTGTGTAATGTATATCTTTAGGGGGTGTTTTTTATTTAGCAAAAGAGCTGTTTATCTCAGGGCAATGCCCTACAAAAGGCCCCTTTAAAGCCCCCCAAAAGGCCCTTTGAAGGGCACCTGGTAGTCTGGGGGGTTGGGGTTTGAATAGTGTTAGGGGGTGTTTGTATTTTTTTTGGAGCAAAAGATCTGTTTATCTCAGGGCAATGACCTACAAAAGACCCTTTTAAGGGCCCCCAAAAATGCCATTTTAAAGGCCCCTGGTAGTTTGGGGGTGGGGGTCTGTATAGTGTTAGGGGGTGTTTGTATTCTTTTTGGAGCAAAAGAGCTGTTTTAAGAGCCCTTGGTAGTTTATTCTAGAGTAAGGTTTTTTTATTTTGGGGTGTTTTTTTTTTTTAAGGATTATTCTTTATTTTTTTGGATAATTTCGTTTTTTTTTTTTTAATGATAGGCGGCTAGATTGAGGGATCCCAACGCTGCTTTTTAACACTCGCTGGTATTACGAGTCTGGCATGTACAGGTGTACCGCTCACTTTTTTTCTGCGATTTTCGCATACCGCAAATTCCCTTACGTCAATTGCGTATCTCATCTTTTTAATCGGATTTTCCAAACGCCGTATTATGATTGCTGGAAAAAGTGAGCGGTAGACTCTCTCCTGTCCAGACTCCTACCGCATTTAAAAGTCAGTAGTTAAGAGTTTTATGGGCTAACGCCGTAACATAAAACTCTTAACTAAAGTGCTACAAAGTAAACAAACACCCATAAACTACCTCTTAACCCCTAAACCGAGCCCCCCCCCCCCACATCGCAAACACTTAACTAAAATGTTAACCCCTAATCTTCCGACCGGACATCGCCGCTACTGTAATAAATATATTAACCCCTAAACCACCGCACTCCCACCTCGCAAACACTAGTTAAATTTTATTAACCCCTAATCTGCCGTCCCTAACATCGCCGACACCTACCTACATTTATTAACCCCTAATCTGCCGCCCCCAACGTCACCGCTACTAGATATGTGCAGCGCCGGAAAATTCGGTTCGGATCGATTCGGACCGATTCGAATTTCGGTTCGGATCGATTCGAATTCGGAAGAAATCAAATGAATTCGTTTCGGATGCATTCGGATTCTTTCGGATTCGTGGGAAATTCGGTTCGATACGGTTCGATTCGGTTCGAATCTATTCGGAATTTCTGTCAGTGTTAAGTGGGATGTGCTATGTATTACACTAGTATACTGTAAAATACTAGTGTAATACAGGGCCATCCGAATCTACCCAATAAATTTGAATCGATTCGGATTTATTCGGTAGATTCGGCACTACCGCGATTTGGAAATTCGAATCGATCCGAATCTCCGAATTCGACAAATTCGTCCGAATTTCGATTCGGACCGAATCGAATCGCACATGTCTAGCCGCTACTATATTAAATTTATTAACCCCTAAACCTAAGTCTAACCCTAAGTCTAACCCCCCCTAACTTAAATATAATTTAAATAAAACAAAATTAAATTACTACTATTAAATAAATGAATCCTATTTAAAACTAAATATTTACCAATAAAATAAACCCTAAGGCCTAGATTTGGAGTTTGGCGGTAGCCGTGAAAACCAGCGTTAGAGGCTCCTAACGCTGGTTTTTACCGCCCTCTGGTATTTGGAGTCAGTCATTAAAGGGTCTAACGCTCACTTTCCAGCCGCAACTTTTCCATACCGCAGATCCCCTTACGTCAATTGCGTATCCTATCTTTTCAATGGGATCTTTCTAACGCCGGTATTTAGAGTCGTGTCTGGAGTGAGCGTTAGAAATCTAACGACCAAACTCCAGCCGCAGAAAAAAGTCAGTAGTTAAGAGCTTTCTGGGCTAATGCCAGTTTATAAAGCTCTTAACTACTGTGCTCTAAAGTACACTAACACCCATAAACTACCTATGTACCCCTAAACCGAGGTCCCCCCACATCGCCGCCACTCTATTAAAAATTTTTAATCCCTAATCTGCCGACCGCCACCTACGTTATCCTTATGTACCCCTAATCTGCTGCCCCTAACACCGCCGACCCCTATATTATATTTATTAACCCCTAACCTGCCCCCCTCAACGTCGCCTCCACCTGCCTACACTTATTAACCCCTAATCTGCCGACCGGACCGCACCGCACCGCTATTATAATAAAGTTATTAACCCCTAATCAGCCTCACTCCCACCTCAATAACCCTATAATAAATAGTATTAACCCCTAATCTGCCCTCCCTAACATCGCCGACACCTAACTTCAAACATTAACCCCTAATCTGCCGACCGGAGCTCACCGCTATTCTAATAAATTTTTTAACCCCTAAAGCTAAGTCTAACCCTAACACTAACACACCCCTAATTTAAATATAATTTAAATCTAACGAAATAAATTAACTCTTATTATATAAATTATTCCTATTTAAAGCTTAATACTTACCTGTAAAATAAACCCTAATATAGCTACAATATAAATTATAATTACATTGTAGCTATTTTAGGATTAATATTTATTTTACAGGCAACTTTGTATTTATTTTAACCAGGTACAATAGCTATTAAATAGTTAATAACTATTTAATAGCTAAAATAGTTAAAATAATTACAAAATTACCTGTAAAATAAATCCTAACCTAAGTTACAATTAAACCTAACACTACACTATCAATAAATTAATTAAATAAAATACCTACAATTATCTACAATTAAACCTAACACTACACTATCAATAAATTAATTAAATACAATATCTACAAATAAATACAATGAAATAAACTAACTAAAGTACAAAAAATAAAAAAGAACTAAGTTACAAAAAATAAAAAAACAGCCAATCGGAACAGCCAATAAAATGCGAGCTCAATCTGATTGGCTGATTGGATCAGCCAATCGGATTGAACTTGATTCTGATTGGCTGATTCCATCAGCCAATCAGAATTTTCCTACCTTAATTCCGATTGGCTGATAGAATCCTATCAGCCAATCGGAATTCGAGGGACGCCATCTTGGATGACGTCCCTTAAAGGAACCTTCATTCGGCGAGTAGGCGTCGGTTGAAGAGGTTGGATCCGCGTCTGTTGGAAAGAAGATGGCTCCGCTCCAGAAGAAAGAAGATTGAAGATGCGGCTTGATAGAAGACTTCATCCCGATGATGGACTTCAGACTTCAGCCTGATGATGGATTTCTTCAGCCGCCGCTTGGATCCAGACTTCAGCCCGAGGATGGACGTCACTCTTCAGCCCCTCGCTTGGGCTTGGATCAAGACTCTGGACCGATCGGTGAACCTGGCATGGTGAAGACAAGGTAGGAAGATCTTCAGGGGCTTAGTGTTAGGTTTATTTAAGGGGGGTTTGGGTTAGATTAGGGGTATGTGGGTGGTGGGTTGTAATGTTGGGGGGGTATTGTATGTTTTTTTTTACAGGCAAAAGAGCTGAATTCTTTGGGGCATGCCCCGCAAAGGGCCCTGTTCAGGGCTGCTAAGGTAAAAGAGCTTTGAACTTTTGGAATTTAGAATAGGGTAGGGCATTTTTTTATTTTGGGGGTCTTTGTTATTTTATTAGGGGGCTTAGAGTAGGTGTAATTAGTTTAAAATTGTTGTAATATTTTTCTAATGTTTGTAAATATTTTTTTATTTTTTGTAACTTAGTTCTTTTTTATTTTTTGTACTTTAGTTAGTTTATTTCATTGTATTTATTTGTAGATATTGTATTTAATTCATTTATTGATAGTGTAGTGTTAGGCTTAATTGTAGATAATTGTAGGTATTTTATTTAATTAATTTATTGATAGTGTAGTGTTAGGTTTAATTGTAGATAATTGTAGGTATTTTATTTAATTAATTTATTGATAGTGTAGTGTTAGGTTTAATTGTAACTTAGGTTAGGATTTATTTTACTGGTAATTTTGTAATTATTTTAACTATTTTAGCTATTAAATAGTTATTAACTATTTAATAGCTATTGTACCTGGTTAAAATAAATACAAAGTTGCCTGTAAAATAAATATTAATCCTAAAATAACTACAATGTAATTATAATTTATATTGTAGCTATATTAGGGTTTATTTTACAGGTAAGTATTTAGCTTTAAATAGGAATAATTTATATAATAAGAGTTAATTTATTTCGTTAGATTTAAATTATATTTAACTTAGGGGGGTGTTAGTGTTAGGGTTAGACTTAGCTTTAGGGGTTAAAAAATTTATTAGAATAGCGGTGAGCTCCAGTCGGCAGATTAGGGGTTAATGTTTGAAGTTAGGTGTCGGCGATGTTAGGGAGGGCAGATTAGGGGTTAATACTATTTATTATAGGGTTATTGAGGCGGGAGTGAGGCGGATTAGGGGTTAATAACTTTATTATAATAGCGGTGCGGTCCGGTCGGCAGATTAGGGGTTAATAAGTGTAGGCAGGTGGAGGCGACGTTGAGGGGGGCAGGTTAGGGGTTAATAAATATAATATAGGGGTCGGCGGTGTTAGGGGCAGCAGATTAGGGGTACATAAGGATAACGTAGGTGGCGGCACTTAGCGGTCGGCAGATTAGGGGTTAATTATTGTAGGTAGCTGGCGGCGACGTTGTGGGGGGCAGGTTAGGGGTTAATAAATATAATATAGGGTTCAGCGGTGTTAGGGGCAGCAGATTAGGGGTACATAGGGATAATGTAAGTAGCGGCGGTTTACGGAGCGGAAGATTAGGGGTTAAAAAAAATATGCAAGTGTCAGCGATAGCGGGGGCGGCAGATTAGGGGTTAATAAGTGTAAGGTTAGGGGTGTTTAGACTCGGGGTACATGTTAGAGTGTTAGGTGCAGACGTAGGAAGTGTTTCCCCATAGGAAACAATGGGGCTGCGTTAGGAGTTGAACGCGGCTTTTTTGCAGGTGTTAGGGTTTTTTTCAGCTCAAACAGCCCCATTGTTTCCTATGGGGGAATCGTGCACGTGCACGTTTTTGAGGCTGGCCGCGTCCGTAAGCACCGCTGGTATCTAGAGTTGCAGTGGCGTTAAATTATGCTCTACGCTCCCTTTTTGGAGCCTAACGCACTGAAAACCCTGCCATTCTGTGAACTCTAAATACCAGCGGTATTTAAAAGGTGCGGGGGAAAAAAAGCACGCGTAGCTAACGCACCCCCTTGGCCGCAAAACTCCAAATCTAGGCCTAAGTTAGCTACAATATAAATAATAGTTACATTGTAGCTAGCTTAGGATTTATATTTATTTTACAGGCAACTTTGTATTTATTTTAACTAGGTACAATAGTTATTAAATAGTTATTAACTATTTAATAGCTACCTAGTTAAAATAAGTACAAATTTACCTGTAAAATAAATCCTAACCTAAGTTACAATTACACCTAACACTACACTATCATTAAATTAATTACATAAATTACCTACAATTAACTACAATTAAATTAAATAAACTAAAGTACAAAAAAAACCCCACTAAATTACAGAAAATAAAAAAAGATTTACAATTTTTTAAAACTAATTGCACCTAATCTAATCCCCCTAATAAAATAAAAAGCCCCCCAAAATAATAAAATTCCCTACCCTATACTAAATTACAAATAGCCCTTAAAAGGGCCTTTTGCGGGGCATTGCCCCAAAGTAATCTGCTCTTTTACCTGAAAAAAAATACAATACCCCCCCAACATTAAAACCCACCACCCACACACCCATTCCTACACTAAAACCCACCCAAGCCCCCCTTAAAATAAACTCCCTTGAAGATCACCCTACCTTGAGCCGTCTTCACCCAGCCGGGCACAAGTGGACCTCCAGAGGGGCAGAAGTCTTCATCCAATCCGGCCAGAAGAGGACATCCAGACCGGCAGAAGTCTCCGGAGCAGAGCGGGTCCATCTTGAAGATATCCGACGCGGAGCATCCTCTTCCATCCGACGGCGACTGAAGAATGAAGGTTCTTTTAAGTGACGTCATCCAAGATGGCGTCCCTTCAATTCCGATTGGCTGATAGGATTCTATCAGGCAATCAGAATTAAGGTAGGAAAAATCCTATTGGCTGATGCAATCAGCCAATAGAATTGAGCTTGCATTCTATTGGCTGATTGGAACAGCCAATAGAATGCGAGCTCAATCCTATTGGTTGATTAGATCATCCAATAGGATTGAACTTCATTCCTATTGGCTGATTGGATCAGCCAATAGGATTTTTCCTACCTTAATTCCGATTGGCTGATAGGATTCATCTTCGATGACGTCACTTAAAGAAACATTCATCCTTCAGTCGCCGTCAGATGGAAGAGGATGCTCCGTGTCGGATGTCTTCAAGATGGACCCGCTCCGGATGGAAGAAGATAGAATATGCCGCCTGGATGAAGACTTCTGCCGGTCTGGATGTCCTCTTCTGGCCGGATCGGATGATGGCTTCTGCCCCTCTGGAGGTCCACTTGTGCCCGGCTTGGTGAAGACGGCTCAAGGTAGGGTGATCTTCAAGGGGGTAGTGTTAGTTTTTTTAAAGGGGGGATTGGGTTGGTTTTAGAGTAGGGTTGGGTGTGTGGGTGGTGGGTTTTAAGATTGGGGGGTATTGTATTTTTTTTTCAGGTAAAAGAGCTGATTACTTTGGGGCAATGCCCCGCAAAAGGCCCTTTTAAGGGCTATTTGTAATTTAGTATAGGGTAGGGAATTTTATTATTTTGGGGGGCATTTTTATTTTATTAGTGGGATTAGATTAGGTGTAATAATTTTAAAAAAATTGTAATTCTTTTTTTATTTTCTGTAATTTAGTGGGGGGTTTTTTGTACTTTAGTTTATTTAATTTAATTGTAGTTAATTGTAGGGAATTTATGTAATTAATTTATTGATAGTGTAGTGTTAGGTGTAATTGTAACTTAGGTTAGGATTTATTTTACAGGTAAATTTGTACTTATTTTAACTAGGAAGTTATTAAATAGTTAATAACTTTAATAAGTATTGTACCTAGTTAAAATAAATACAAAGTTGCCTGTAAAATTAATATAAATCCTAAGCTAGCTACAATGTAACTATTAGTTATATTGTAGCTATCTTAGGGTTTATTTTATCGGTAAGTATTTAGTTTTGAATAGGATTAATTTATTTAATTGTAGTAAATTTATTTATATTTATTTAAATTATATTTAAGTTAGGGGGGTGTTAGGGTTAGACTTAGGTTTAGTTGTTAATAAATTTATTATAGTGACGGCGACGTTGGCGGCAGCAGATTAGGGGTTAATAAATATAATATAGTTGCCGCGATGTTGGGGGGGGCAGATTAGGGGTTCATAAGTATAATGTAGGTGGCGGCGGTGTCCAGAGCGGCAGATTAGGGGTTAATAATATAATGTAGGTGGCGACGATGTCGGGGACAGCAGATTAGGGGTTAATAAGTGTAAAATTAGGGGTGTTTAGACTTGGGGTTCATGTTAGGGTGTTAGGTGTAGACATAAAATGTATTTCCCCATAGGAAACAATGGGGCTGCGTTAGGAGCTGAACGCTGCTTTTTTGCAGGTGTTAGGTTTTTTTTCAGCCAGCTCAGCCCCATTGTTTCCTATGGGGAAATCGTGCACGAGCATGTTTAGCCAGCTCACCACTACAGTAAGCAGCGCTGGTATTACAGTGAGATGTGGAGCTAAATTTTGCTCAACGCTCATTTTTCTGAGGCTAACGCCGGCTTGAAAAAAACCTTTAATACCAGCGTCGTCTTAAGTGAGCGGTGAGAAAAAAAGGCTTGTTAGCCCCGCACACGATTACCAACAAAAACTCGTAATCTAGCCAAGGTTTTGTTTTTTTTTAATGGTAGTTTTTTTAATTTTTTGTAATGGTAGGTTTTTTTATTTTTTGTAATGGTAGGTTTTTTTATTTTTTGTAATGGTAGTTTTTTTATTTTTGTAATGGTAGGTTTTAGTGTAAGGCAGGTTAGGATTTATTTCACAGGTAAGTTTGTATTTATATTAACTAGGTAGTTAGTAAATAGTTAATAACTATTTACTAACTAGTCTACCTAGTTAAAATAAATACAAACTTACCTGTGAAATAAAAATAAAACCTAAACTAGCTACAATATAAGTATTAGTTATATTGTAGCTAGCTTTGGTTTTATTACACAGGTAAGTAATTAGTTTTAAATAGGTATTATTTAGTTAGAAAATTGTAAATTTAATTTAGCTATATTTTTATTATTTTAAAGTTAGGGGGGTGTTAGGGTTAGGTTTAGGGTTATGTTAGGGTTAAGGTTACGTTAGGGTTAGGGGTTAATATAGTTTAATTTAGCTTGTTGCCATGTGGGGGGCTGGTGGTTTAGGGGTTAATAAATGTAGTATAGTGGCGGCGATATCGGGAGCGGCAGATTAGGGGTTAATAATTTTATTTAGGTAGCGGCGATATTGGGAGCAGCAGATTAGGGGTTAATAACTGTAGGCAGGCTTCAGCGATGTCGCGGGCAGCAGATTAGGGGTGTTTAGACTCGGGATATCTGTCAGGGTGTTTAAACTGTATTTTTATTTCCCCATAGACATTAATGGGGCTGCATTACGAAACCTTTGTTTCCGCAATAGCAGGTGTTAGGTTTTTTTTTTTGCCGGCTCTCCCCATTGATGTCTATGGGGAAATCATGCACGAGTGCGTCTCAGCAGCATTCTGATTGTGTCCGGTATGGAGCTCAACGCAACCATATTGCATGCAAAAGGTGTATGTTTGAAAACTTGTAATGGTGACCAAATACTTATTTTCCACCATAATATGCAAATAAATTCTTTCCAAATCAGACAATGTGATTGGATTTGTTTCCACATTTTGTATCTCATAGTTGAGGTATACCTATGATGAAAATTACAGGCCTCTCTCATCTTCTTAAGTGGGAGAACTTGCACAATTGGTGGCTGACTAAATACTTTTTTGCCCCACTGTATATTGTGCTATACAAAGAATGCCTCTCTACTGTACCAGGCTCTGGAGGATTCTGAATGTGATCATTATTCCAGTGGTTTTTATGAATTGTATTAAATTTTTACTTTTATTTCTCCAATGCATTCAAAGGGACCTGCATTTTTCTGTGCCATAGTTGACAGATATAATTTAAGCATAAGGAAAGGAGATATTTGCAGAAAATTAAAACAATGGAATATATAGGTATTTGGTTACTTACATAAAATAAATAAATAAAATAAGAGACTTTCTGTATCTCTTCACATGCTGGTTAAGCTCCCTACATTTAGCATAATTTGAGACCTAAAATGTGGTGGGTTGGAATATACATAAGTCTATATAATTATGTATTACACTGCAAAAACATTTTAAAAATAAATTATTATTGATGTTGAGAGACTGCTATAAGTAGAGCAATGTACTCAATATTTACATAAACCCACCCTCAAGCAAATATACTATAAAAACACATTTTATGCTGCTAATATTATTATTTTGTTTTATTATCCCACACTAGATATTAATATTTTAAAACAAGGAATACTTGGAAACTTATGTTAATATTTGGTTTATTTCTACAGTCTATTTAGAATGCTATATTTTCAGTACTACATAAATAAACAATTCATCAAAAGTTTAACATGACCTTTAATCATTGTAGGCTTTAAGACTTTACAGTGACAAAAATAAAAAAAGACAAGATCTATGAACAGAGCAAATAACCTAGAGGTTCATATCCATAAGCCCTATTCTGAGATCACATTTTTGGTGAGCGATATCTTCATGCCTGTTCTACTGAGTGATTTTCTATATCATTTCTGCACTGTTACATTAATTCTACAGCTGTTGCATTGCATATTGAGCTCTTTTCACTAACTAGTATTGTCAGATACAGTCTGGTTGCAAGTCTCCAAGCAGCTGCTTAACTTGAAGAGTTTCTGGTTAAATATATTCTCTCATTTTCAATGTTTTAAGTAAAAAATATTTGCTACAGGTGCCTAATTGTAAATTAAAACTAAAATACAAAATTAGAAGATTCTAGCTTTTGCCTGTATATATTTCTATCTATCTATCTATCTATCTATCTATCTATCTATCATCTATCATTTATTTATCTATCCTTCCATCGATCATCACAATAATACAATTTATTAATTCTAAATACATGTGCAAAGTTGGACTAGAACACAGAAGAACAAAATAAAGGATAATGCTTTACAATCTACTAAACTGCAACCAACTAGGGTTTATTTTTAAAATGGTAAATTTATTATTATTATTATTATTTATTATTATACTTTATTTATAAAACACAAACAAATTCCGCAGAGCTGTCCATGGTACAAAAGATAAAAGTACAAAGATGATACAGGTCAACATTTATGAAATACAGGAGGAAATGAGGGCCCTATTCCTGTAGGAACTTACAATCTTGAAGGGTGAGAAAAATGAGGTAGGGACTGCAAGGGTGAGAGTTACGTTAGTACAGAGTTAGATGAGGGTAATTTATTACTGAGTTGGGTAGTAGGCTTCCTTAAACAAAAATGTCTTTATAGATTGTTTAAAAATTAGGGGACACCATGAGAAACTGTGTTCCAGTGGGTTGGTGCTGCTTGAGAGAAGTCCTGCAGTCTAGCCTGGGAGGAGATTATGGTAGAAGATAGAAGCAGGCCATTGTTGGACCTTAAGGGGAGGGCTAGAGTATATTTTTTGATTAGTGAGCAAAGGTAGTTTGGGGCAATGTTGGTAAGGGCTTTGTTGATCATGGTGAGAATTTTCAATTTGATTCTGCTTTGAATGGGGAATTGAAGGGATTCACAGAGAGGTCAAGCAGATACAGAGCTGCAGGAAAGATGGATTAGTCTGGCAGAGGCACTTAGGAAGGATTAATGAGGGGAGAGGTGGGAGAGAGGAAGGTCAGTTAGTAGGTTATTACAGTAGTCAAATCGGGAAATTACCAGGCAGTGGATCAGCTGTGTCAGCATTTAAAAACTAATGAATTTTGGAGATATTGCATAAGTGGTTGCAGCAGGATGAAGAACGTTATTGGATTTGGGGAGATGAAGGACAGACTGGAATCAAGAGTAACTCCATGGCAACAGACTTGGGGTGATGGGGAGATAGTGGTGCCACCAACAGAAATAAAAAAGTCATAAATTGGAGTAAAGCTAGAGAGGGGGGTTAGAAGGAGCTAAGTCTTGGACATGTTAATCTTTATGTGGTGAGAGGCCATCCAAGGAAGAAATGCCAGATAAGCAGTCACTGACATGAGAAAGGACAGAGGGAGAGAAAGCAGTAGTGGAGAGGTAGATCATCATCAGCATAGAGGTGATATTTGAAGCCATAGATTTTGATGTTTGCCCAGCGAAGAAGTATAAATAGAGAAGAGTAGATGACCCTGTACAGAGCCTTGAGATACTCCAACAGACAGAGGCATTGAAGAGGAGGAGTTGCCAGCAAATGAGACAGAAAAGGACCTGTTATAGAGTTGAGTTAATCCAAGAGAGGACGGTGTCACAGAGACCAAGGGATCTGAAAGTCTCTTTTTAGAAGAAAGAAGATAGTTAGTAACCTTGATTAGCACAATCTTAGTTGAGTGTTGGGGACGGAAGCCAGATTGCAGGGGGTTAAGCAAGGAGCTGGAGGACAGGAACTGGATTAGGCAGTGGCAAATTAGTTTTTCCAGGAGTTTTGAAGCTATTGGGAAGCAGTGATATGGGACGGTAGTTTGCCGGTGAATTAGGGTTGAGGGAGTGTTTTTTAGAGGATGGGGGTGACCTTTGCATGTATGAAAAAAGATGGGAATGAACTATTAGAAAGGCATAGGTGAGTAAAAGCTGGAGTGAGGGTGGAAGGCAGAGTAGGTATTAGATGTGAAGGGACAGGGTCAAGTAGGCAGGTAGTGAGTTGTGAGGAAGACAATAAGGAACCCACTTCATTCTAAGTGACTGGGGGGAAGATGCAGAGAGTGACAGAGGGATTGACCGGGGGTGGAAATGAAAGACTGCAGACTTGTATCGAGATGTTGCTTCGGATAGTATGCATTTGGTTTACAAAGTTGTCTGCCAGGTCTATAGGCACTAAAGGCAAATGAAGGGGTGGTACAGGTGGATAGAGCATAGAGTTGAAAGTAAAGAAAGGTTGTTTAGTGTTTGAAGAGTGAGTATATATAAGAGAAGAGAAGAAAGTTTGATTGGCAAAGTGAAGGGCAGATGTGTAAGTATGAAGAATAAAATTATAGTAGATGAAATTAGGTTTCCTCCAGGCACGCTCAGCCATGCGGGAGCATTTTTGCAGGTAGCACATTTGCTGATAGTGCTAGGGCTGTAACTGACAATGTGGGATTTTGTGTAGTTGGGGAGGAGCAAGAGTGTGTAGTGCAGGGGAGAGAGTATCGTTATAGTTGGCTGTAGCAAAGTCAGGGCGGGATATCATGGAATTGTGGGGTAGGATATTTTGAATAAGGTTGGAAAATTGGAGAGGATCCCCAGCGTGCAGATTCTACAGATGTGGGGGTGGGGGCAAGCGGGAAAGGTAGGTTTAGCCTGCACATTAAGATTATAGGTGAGCAGGTGGTAGTCTAAAATGGTAAATGTGCAACAGATGAGGTCGGATATATAGCAGAGGTAGGAGAATATCTGATCAATAGAGTGTCCATCATTGTGAGTAGAAAATAGGGTGGATTGTGAGAGACTGAAGGAGTTTGTGAGTGAGAGAATTTTAGAGGCAGCAGGGGCAGTTGGGTTATTAATGGGGATGTTGAAGTCCCCTAGAATAAGAGCAGGTATATTTGAAGAGAGAAAGTGAGAAAGTCAGGCGGAAAATTTGTCAAGAAATTGGGAAGTTGGTCCAGGAGGGCAATAGATGACTGCCACTCTGAGGGAGAAAGGGGAGAATAAGCTAATGCAGTGAACACAAGATTTCACCAGAGATAAACCCAAAGGTGAAGGGAAATGTTACATATATAAATATCTATACTATAATCGTGTTTGTAACGTGTCCGCCGCTGTCGTCGGTTGCGCGCACAGCCAAAAGAATGTTGGCTGCGCACGCAGCCAAACAAAGTATTAACCAAAAAACACCTAACCCCCGGCACGAAATATTAACAAAAAACCTAACCTCCCGCACAAAGTTTTAACAAAAAACACCTAACCGCCCGCACGAAATATTAACAACAAAAAACATAAAAGCCTGCACGAAGTATTAACAAAAAAACCTAACCGCCTGCACGAAATAATAGCAAAAAATCTAACCGCCCGCACAAAGTATTAACAAAAAAAACCTAACCGCCAGCAGAAAGTATTAACAAAAAAACCTAACCACCTGCACGAAATAATAACAAAAACCTAACCACCCGCACAAAGTATTAACAAAAAAAAACCTAACCGCCTGCAAGAAATACTAACAAACACCTAATGCATGTGCAGAATGTACCTCTAAATCGCCAACCCCCACATCGTAAAATAATAAAGTAATTAACACTAGTGATGTCCCGAACTGTTCGCCCGCGAACGGTTCACTGCGAACATAGCTTGTTCGTGTTCGCGGCTGTGGGGGAACACATGCGATGTTCGATCCACCCCCTATGTGTCATCATTGAGGAAACTTTGACCCTGTATGTCACAGCCTTCTGACAAATTAGAGCCAATCAGCATCAGACACTCCCACACAGACCCTCCCCTCTTGTTGGCAGCAGCCATTTTAGACTCATAACGACCTTGCTTTCTTAGTGAGAGGACGTTTTGTGTTGCTGCTGCTGACATTATAGGGAAATAGATAGCTAGGCTAGTGTATTTAGTGTCCACTACAGTTCAGAAGGACTCATCTCATCTCTGCTGCAAAGACAGCACCCCAAAAAGCCCTTTTTAGGGCTATAATTCAAGCCGGTTTTTTTTTCGTATTTTTATTAGCATTTGCCTGGCTTTCAGCCTGTGTGTGAGGCTCACAGCATATGCTGTGATTACTGCCACCACTGATATCTGCCTAACAACATTAGTTTAAATTTAACCAACAAAAATTAGAAATTATTTTGCTAGTGTAATTTATTTTCATTTTCTATCAGGCCTGTGTCACACAGCATATACTCTGGTTCATTGCTCTGTGCCAGCCACCAGTGTTAATATCCGTTTATAACATTATTTTAAATGTAAAAAAAATTTTTAAAATCATTTTGCTAGTGTAATCCAATTACATTTTCTATCAGGCCTGTGTCTGTCAGGCTGACACAGCATTAATATACTTCAGTTTTTTTCAGTCTTTTGGTTAATTGCTCGGTGCCAGGCAGCCACCACTCATATCTGCTTCACCTTATTTTAAATTAAAAAAAAAACATTTAAATTTTTTTGTTAGTGTAATCTAATATCATTTTCTATCAGGCCTGTGTGTTTTGCTGACTTACAGAGCATACTGTGTTTACTTGCTGCCCTCCCTAGTCTATGAGCCACGACTCATATGTGTTTATCCTTTTTTTAATTTCCCAAAAAAAAAAAAAATTTAAATCATTTTTCTAGTGTAATCTAATAGTATTTTCTATCAGGCATGTGTGTATCTGACTTACAGAGCCTACTGTTTTTAATAGCTGCCCTTCCAAGGCTATCCGCCATGACTCATATGTGCTTAACCTTTTTCTTTAAATTTCCTAAAAAAATCTTTAAATCATTATGCTAGTGTAATCTAATTTTATTTTCTATCAGGCCTGTGTCTAACTGTCTATCTGACTTACACAGCACTGTCTATCTGACTTACACAGCATATTGTTGTTAATTGCTGCCTTACGTAGCAGCCAGCCAGTGCGACCACTCATATTTGCAGTGCACTTCTTAACATTATTTTAATATTAAAATATAAAATTTTAAAATATTTTGCTAGTGCAATCTAACTTAATTTTCTATCAGGCCTGTGTTTTTCTCACTTACACAGCATACTGTGTTAAATTGCTGCCCTACCTACCAGCCACGACTCATATCTGCCAGCCTGCCAGCCAACAAAAGGGGGGGTAAGAGGGATTAAAGTGATAAGAAAAGTTTTACTTAACACAACAAAATTACCATGGGTCCCAGACCGCGTGTCTTGTTGTAATACTTTGTCAGGGTATTCATAACCGCCATATAGACCTCCACCAATAGGGGGAGTTACAGGGCTGAAAGTGCTAAGAATAGTACTACTTAACACAACCTAGTTACCATGGGTCCAAGACCGCATGTTTAATTATTATACTTTATCAGGGTAATTGTATATCTAACAAACAAGGATTTTGGGTAGCGCTAGAACAGCTTAGAGAGGGAGGGGGGCAATGAATACAACTGTGGTGCTGGGTGTATGATTACAAATAATATATATGTGTGTGACAAATTTATGGAAAGGATACTAAATATTAGTGTGAGGGAAAAATAAATTCCTCAAATATTAAAGACAAAATATATTACCAATTTTGATAGGAAAGGATGGATTATTACAAATGTGTTGGTCTAAAGTAGCCTAAAAGATGATATTAAATAAAACTATATGCAGTCAGTGTAAGAAGATTATTAAAGGGTTTAATGATACAGAATAAGGTAAAATTATATATAAAACAATCTTAGTAATAAGTTGGTGCCGGCACCTAATGTATCAAGTACAACAAATAAAAACGGCAATTTAAGAACATGTTAAAAACAGTAATTTGAGGATCTAAATGCTGATATTTGGAAGATAAATACAGTTCATAACAGCTTGACCAATGGGAGGAATTCTATTGTATCGTATACTTCTTATTTGATTACTAGTGTTTTACCGTACTGATGTAGAAGGGTTAACGTCCTCAGGAATTGAATAATCCTGTTTGCAAAAAAAGAGAGTTGTAGCGGACCTGGAAAAAGTAGGGAATTGAATCCACTCGTGCACAAGTATCTTATGCGGTATAGATGGCAAACGGAATTGCTAAGTTTTCCAAAGTTGTAAGATTTCCGAATCTTGTTTCGTTCAGAGAGATAGTGTGGTATTTCCACTCAGTGGCAGGTAAGTCCTGGGGCCGAGGTGTTGTGCTGGCAGCCAAACCTTCTCTTTCGGGCTGTACCTCCAGGCCCTATTACCTGTTCCGGTTTAATGGGTCACAGGTATTGAGTCAGTGTAATCCGCAGATTCGTAGCAGGGTAAAGTTGGAGAAACTTGATATATAGATCCTGGGTGAGGGATTACGCACATGTATACACCACTAATGATTTAGACGGCTTTAATTCACCTCACCTACTACAATCAAAGTTTTCTCTAATAGTATACAAATGAGCAATCTACGCGTTTCAGCCCCGTAGGCCTTTATCAAGATGCTCATAATGGTGTAGAACAGATTTAAATATCCTCATGTTATTCCTGATAGGTCAATTATTAACTCCCACAAGGTGTGTGGCAATCAGGAAACAGCTGTCTTATTGTTGCAGTTTTATAGTTAACTTTAGATTGACATGTATTATGTATATTTTGCTTGACATCTATATTGCAGTTTACATAGCATTGATGAAATATTTTATTTATACACACAATAAAGAATTTATAAACGGTGTAACATATAATATATGAAAATCAAGGCATACAATATGTTTTACCTTAACTGTGAATAATAAGGGTGTCACTAATGTTATTTCTTTGTGTCGAAAAACATGTTTAGTATACGCTTCTTGTAACAAAGTGTTACTAGGTATAACTCTCTAAGAGAGTAAGAAAATAGAAAAGTGAAGATCTATGTGATTCGATACATTAAGTTTTAGAGTATAGGTCTGAAGATAATTATCTGGGTTTATAAGCAAATGAAAGCAACAAGAGGTCATGCGAAAACAGATGAGGGGTATAAGATATTGTAATACAAAAGATTTAAAAGATTTTTTGTGTACGGAATGAGATGGTGCTATTTGGACTATATTTCAAGAGTGCCTGTTATAAAGAAATACTTTTTGTAGAAAAAATGCTTATTTTAGTGCTGAGAGAAGTTAGTACTAACATAAAAAGGAGTACAAATGATGCAGCCAGTCCTTGGTTTATTTTGGACAAAAAAGTAACAGTGTTGTAAAAAATGAATGTAGGTGATGTGTAGTGTTAGACTAATTAATACAGGTGGGTGTCTTTTTCTGAGAATCTATTGAAAGAATAACTGGTCACAGATTTGTGGTCAGATTAGTGTAGTATTTATTTTATATTATAATGTTAAATTCGGGCAGTAGAGGGACATGATCCCCAGAACATGCAAGCAATAATTCATTCTTTGAGTTAGTTATATCAAAGAGGATACTAGAATTACTGAAAAAGTTAGAGAATATTAAAGAATGGGGAGAATATTGATCACATTCTATAGTTGTGCTTGAGCCCCATATTACATGTGTCCCATATTACATGTGTATGTTTAAGGTTTAATATATATTAAATAAGGGAATTTAGGTCTAGTTCTGAGTTTAGACCATCTGGATAAAGAGTATTATAATGGAATATATATTCTGCTTCCTTTTTGTTGAGAAGGGTGTTCATGTTTCCTCCCCTTTTGTTTAATGTGAGTTTTTTTATGCCCCAGAATTTAAAATGTTTTAGATCCCCCTTATGAATTTCTTTGAAATGAGCATAGAGTTTAGTGTCTGAGGATTCGTGTTCTATTTTCAACAAATGTTCTCTAATCCTATCTTTTAACATTCTACTTGTTTGACCAAAGTAGAGAAGTTTTCAAGAGCACTCAATACAATAAATGATATTTTTATCTGTGCATCTGATAATTTCTTTTATTTTAGTGTAATATTTATGAGATTTTAGTTCAGTGAGCTTAGTACTGTACTGGCAGGATTTACAATTGGTACATGGGAAATAGCCACTGAGTTGTTTCCCTGAGAGGTCTCTGTCTGATGTTTTATTGTCATTATTGAATTCGCTAGGTGAAAGTATCATTTTTAAGTTTTTTGCTTTCCTGAAAATGATATCCGGTTGATTTTTTATATTATGCCCTAAAATATGATCTTGTTTCAAGTGATACCAATGTTTTTTTAAAATGTTTTTAATCTCTAAATGTTGTGAGCTGAAGTCAGTTATGAATGGAAAAAAGAGGTCATCATGGTTATTGTTTGGGTTATTGGTTTTTAACTTCTTTGGGTTGGTTGATAGTAGTGTATCTCTATTTATGTTAGCCACTTCATTTTGTGTTTTTCTGATAGTATTTGGGTCATATCCTTTTTCTATAAATCTGTCTGTCAGAATTTGGGATTGTGACTGATAGCTATCTATGGAGGAACAATTTTTCTTTATCCTCATAAATTGGCTTTTGGGGATATTAGATTTCCATTTCATTAGATGACAACTTTCAGAATGTATATAATTGTTTGCATCTATATCCTTAAAATATGTTCTAGTCTGTATTAGGTTATTAATGATCTCAATTTCAATGTCGAGGAAGTGGATTTTTTTACTACTGTATTCGTGGGTAAAGGATAAACCCATGTCATTCTTATTTATATCAGTAATGAATATGTCTAATAGTTCTGTGTCACCCTTCCATACTATGAAAATGTCGTCACTGTATCTGCAATAGTGCACAAGGTTCGCCCCCCATGGGCCGTTGTTAATATAGATTTCTTCAAATTGGCCCATGAACAAGTTGGCATAACTGGGGGCGAACCTTGTGCCCATAGCAGTACCTTTGATTTGCAAAAAAAAATTGTCATTAAATAGAAAACTATTGTTTGATAGGATAAATTCTATACAGTTTAGAATGAATTTGTTTTGTATCGTAGGCAGTTTTTTGTCCCTATCAAGAAATAGTTTAACTGCTGATATACCTAAATTATGAGAAATGTTAGTGTAGAGTGAATTAACGTCACAAGTGACAAAAATATAATTATCCTGCCAGACGAGGTTTTTGATTAGATTAAGAAAGTGTGTTGAATCTTTTAGATATGATTGTAAATTGACAACATATTTCTGGAGATAGAAATCTACATATTGTGATAAATTACTAGCAAGTGATTCTATCCCTGATATGATAGGACGGCCAGGTGGTCTAGTTTTGTGTTTGTGCACTTTTGGTAGAAAATAGAATGTAGGGGTCTTTGGGTGAGTTATGGTTAGAAAGTTCAGTTCTGACTGGTTAATAATGCCTTCTGTACTAGCATTCTTTAAAAGAGTGTCTAATTGTTTAATTTGTTTCTGAAGGGGATTACTTATTAACTTTTTATATGTGTTTTTGTCATTCAGAAGTCTATTTGATTCTTCTATGTAATAATCGGTGTCCATGACTACAATTCCTCCCCCCTTGTCTGACGGCTTGATCACTATCTTTTTATTGTTTTTTAATTCTGTTAATACTTCAAATTCTTTTTTAGTTAGATTATTCTTTAATGGTTTAGTCTGATCTAATGATATGAGGTCTTTCTTGATGTTTTGTTCAAAGAGTTTAATATGTTCACTTTTCTCGTTGGTTGGATAAAAAACAGACTTAGGTTTATACTCTGTATGTACATAATGATCTTTATCGATTGTTGATTTGTATTGAACAGGATTTTTTAAAAAATATCTTTTTAAAGTGATCTTACGTATATATTGATTTATGTTGATTAGCGTTTCAAATTTGTTCAATTTACATGAGGGGGCAAAAGTGAGGCCTTTATTGAGGACTTCTTCTTGTTTTTCATTTAGAGTCACTTTACTGATATTAAAAATGCCAGATTTGATATCTAATTTAGCTTGGGTTATCTTTTTAATGTTTTGTTTAGAGGTTCCTCTCCCTCGTCTGCCTCTAGTCTTCTTTTGTTTTGTGTATTTCTTTGTGTTTTTGGCAATTCCTCAAAGTTTCTTGAAGGCCCCGCTTTTGCGGGGGAGTAGCCTAAAAAGGGTGTCTCAATTGTTGAACTGTTTTGTTTGTTGTTCTCATGATTGCCATTAGTGTAAACTCTATGCTGATTAGGTGTCTGTAGTAAAGGTTCGTATCTATTTTTAAGGGGGATTCTCCAATTGTCATTAGTGTTGTCTCTTTGATAGTGATTTCCTCTGTAGTGTGGAGGATCATTTCTTCTAGTGTAGTTAAATTCGTGTTGATAGTTATAGTGGTTAGGTCTATAATTATTTGTGGTTTGTCTATTCATAAACCTATCACGTTCATATGATTGATTGTACTGATTTTGTGAAAATGTTGATCTGTTTTGAGTTGGATATGAATGATATAAGGTGCTTTTATTTTCAAAACTATGTTGGGCTGGATGATTTCCATATGTATCCCTATTATTTTCATAATCATTTTGCCTGTTCCTATTCCAATATTGTTTTTTTCTGGCGGGAATATAATTGTGTGTTGCCATATTTCCATTAAATTTACTCCTGATTGGTTCATTATCATTGTACTCTATTTTCTTATGATTCTGATAACTACTCTGTGCTCTTTTTGGATATTCATTATTTGCAATAATTTTATGAGAAATTAAGTGATTAGATTTATTGTGTGTTTTTGAGTAGTTTTTACTAAATAGAGAGGCGAGATCTTTTTTGAGGTTGATTGGAGTGTTATCTGCTATTGTATCCACATTTTCACTAAGTGTTGGTTCCTCCTTAGAGGTGACATCAACCTCAGTATTGGTATTATAATCCTCTAAATCTCTATTGAATTTAGAGTTTTTCTGAGAAATGATAATTTCTTTATGTTCAGAAAGTTTTTTTACAATTTCTAATTGAGTCTGTTTATAATTTATGATTTATTTCTAAATTGTCAAGTTTATTCTTGGTTGTTTCAATTTCTTTTTTGATATCACTAAGATGTATTTTCCTTGCCTTAACAATGACTTTCATAAGTCCAATGGAGGCCATTTCCAAAATCTCAAACCATTCTTTAGATAGTATATCAGGTAAACTGAATGTGCAGCTTTTTTTCAGCCTAAGGCCTCTAGGTACAATATTGAGATCAATATAATTCTGTATATATTTAATTTCTAAGGTATGCTTAATCTCTTTTAATAATGTCATCTCTAAGTCAGAGAAAATTTCATCTAAATTAGATGCTATAGGATTTTCTGATGTAATGTTGGTATTAGATGCAATATTTCTGAGGATCATGTCCCTCTGAGCAAAAATCTCCATGTTAGAATGGATTAGAGTTAAAAGATATAGTGTCTAATAGTAATTTGATAGTGTGAGTAAGGGTAATAATGTGAGACAAAGTTATTGGTGATAAAAAATTGATTGTGTTAATATACAATATAGTGTGTATAGTTGTACTGTGAAATATTCAGAACACTTGAGAAGATGTGTAGTTTAGTAGAAAATATTTCTGAGATTCTGGAAGGTGGAGTGACTTTAAGCTAATTTGAAAACGAACTGTTTAGGAAAATATATTATAGTACATAAATATGACTGATAGTGAGAGTGGATCTGAAACCGGAGATAAATAAAATAAAACACAAACACAGGTGGTTAAAGATACTACACTCTAAATCTCTAAAATGCTAACCCCGAGGTTGGAATATCTCCTAAAACCAACCTAAAGTGAAGAACAAACAAGGATTTTGGGTAGCGCTAGAACAGCTTAGAGAGGGAGGGGGGCAATGAATACAACTGTGGTGCTGGGTGTATGATTACAAATAATATATATGTGTGTGACAAATTTATGGAAAGGATACTAAATATTAGTGTGAGGGAAAAATAAATTCCTCAAATATTAAAGACAAAATATATTACCAATTTTGATAGGAAAGGATGGATTATTACAAATGTGTTGGTCTAAAGTAGCCTAAAAGATGATATTAAATAAAACTATATGCAGTCAGTGTAAGAAGATTATTAAAGGGTTTAATGATACAGAATAAGGTAAAATTATATATAAAACAATCTTAGTAATAAGTTGGTGCCGGCACCTAATGTATCAAGTACAACAAATAAAAACTGCAATTTAAGAACATGTTAAAAACAGTAATTTGAGGATCTAAATGCTGATATTTGGAAGATAAATACAGTTCATAACAGCTTGACCAATGGGAGGAATTCTATTGTATCATGTTAAAAACAGTAATTTGAGGATGTAATTGTATATCTAACAAATCTATCTATTTCTCTTCTATCAATTCTATCTAACTATCAATCTATGTATATCTATCTATCC
Organism: Bombina bombina; assembly: GCF_027579735.1. Lineage (NCBI taxonomy): Eukaryota > Metazoa > Chordata > Amphibia > Anura > Bombinatoridae > Bombina > Bombina bombina. The sequence goes on along the minus strand of NC_069501.1, from coordinate 194,338,669 downwards.
TATCTATCAATCTATCTTCTGTCCGGACTGTTTTGAGACAGCCACTTGTATTTTTGACAAATTTGAAGTAGGAGGACAGAACAATCATCTTCTTCCATCTCCCGGTTCCAAAAATGAAGGCCATATAGACCTCCCCCGATAGGGGGAGTAACAGGTTGTAGTAAACTGCTAAGAATAGTACTACTTAACACACCACGGGTCACAGACTGCATGTCTTATTGTTATACTCTGTCAGGGAAATTATATATCTTTCAAATCTATTTATTTATCTATCAAATCGATCGAACTATCAAACGTATCTATCAAATTTAGATTGCATCTATTGATCGATGTAATTAGTATCTGTAAAATGTATATTACATATTTTGGTTGATGTCATTCGTATCTATAAAATGTATATTGCATCTTTGATTCGATAACATTCGTATCTATCAAATGTATATTGCATCTATTGATCGATGTAATGCGTATCTATCAAATGTATATTGCATGTATTGATCTATGTACAGTGTATCGATCATATGTATATTGCATCGATTGAGCTATGTAATCTATGTATCTATCTATCTATCAAATCTATCTATCTCGTGGTTGTGCAAGTGGACTGTTTGCGGTTGATTGCGGTGCGTTACACTTGGAGTTTGCTCTGTCACTGTGAAGCGGCCGTAACCCTTACACTACCTGATAGATAGGACATCATAACTGATGTTTTAAAGCACGTTATTGCAAACAATTTGGGAATGTTAGGTGATTTAGGCCCTTTATGGGTTAAAAGCAGACTCTGCATCAACCATGTAATTTTCCATGGGAGTTTTGGCAGGGATCCCCCTCCAGCATGCCACAGTCCCAGTGTTAGTCCCCTTGAAACAACTTTTCCATCACTATTGTGGCCAGAAAGAGTCCTTGTAGGTTTTAAAGTTCGCCTGCCTATTGAATTCAATGGCGGTTCGTGCGGTTCGCCGGTTCACGAACAATACCGGAAGTTCGAGTCCACCATTCGCGAACCGAAATTTTTAAGTTCACGACATCACTAATTAACACCTAATATGCAAATTAAACAATATTAACCCCTAAACCGCCAACCTCCCACAACGCAAAAAATCAGTCTAATCATTAGGCCCCCAACCTAAAACCCCATACATTAACCCCAATTATTTTACAAGATTTAAGATTAAATTAAAAAAAAATTATAATAATAATATTACAAAAATTTAAGAAATCTAACATTACAAAAAAAAACACACTAAAAATTAAAAAAAATATAAAAATCTAAAATTACAGAAAAAAATAAATGTAATTGTTCAAAATATTTTTTTAAACCTAAACTAATTCCCCAATATAAAAGCCCCCCCCCAAATAAAACCACTACCTAATCTAACACTAAACTACCAATAGCCCTTAAAAGGGCCTTTTGTAGGGCATTGTCCTAAGTTAGACAGCTCTTTTACCTAAAAAAATTACAAAGTACCCCATGACAGTCGTATAGGCATTGACCTTAAAAGGGCAATCAACTATTTTGCTGCCCATTTAAATAAAAAAGCCCTAATCTAAAAAACCCCCACTAACACTAAACTACCAATAGCCCTTAAAAGGGCGTTTTGTAGGGCATTGTCCTAAAACGATCAACTCTTTTACCTAAATAAAGTACCAATTACCCCCTAAAAGTAAACACCCCCACCCACACAACCCCCAAAATAAAAAAAAGCTAAGTCTAAAAAAACCTAAACTACCCATTGCCCCTAAAGGGGCATGTGTATGGGCATTGCCTTTAAAATGAAAATCAGCTCTTTTGCTGCCCATTCCCCCCAAAAAAGTAACCCTGAAATAGGTACTCACAGTTCCTGAAATCCGGCAGTGAAGATCTTCTTCCAGGCGGCTCCATCTTCATCCAGCCCGGGGACATATTCTATCTTATTCTATCCAGAGCGAAGGCGGCGGAGTTGGCCATGGAGAAGTACCGGGGATCGTGGAGCAGGACCGTCGGCTGTGGAGCAGGACCGGCGTGGAGGTTCCTCTTCATGTGGTCGTCACCTTACACTGAAGATTGAATGCAAGGTACCCCAATTATATTGGGGTTCCTTGCATTACTATTGGCTGAAATTTTGCAAATCAGCCAATAGGATGAGAGCTACTGAAATCCTATTGGCTGATTTAAACAGCCAATAGGATTTTCAGTACTAGCCCAAAGATCGCTCAAAGTTCCATAATGTTGATTGGTAACCATACCACAAAAAAATACCAAACTAATTGCAATCTTTGAGAAACACAGACCACCCCCCAGCCAATAGGAATGCAAGGTACCTTAATGGGGTAACTTGCATTGAATATTTAGTGTGCGGCAGCAATCGCATGAAGAAGATCCTCCACGCTGGATGTCTGCATGGCCGCTGTTCTTGCTCCGTGATCGCCTTAGATACGGATGAAAATAGAAGTCCCGCGCTGGATGAAGATGTCACCGCCTGAAAGAAGACCTTCACTGCCGGACTACAGTAACTGTAAGTACCTATTTCGGGGTTAGACTTTTAGGGTTTTTTTTTTTTTAGATTATGGATTTTTTTTTAACCCCTTAACGACCGAGGACGTGCAGGGTACGTCCTCAAAAAAAAGGCAGTTAACGCCTGAGAACGTACCCTGCACGTCCTCGGTGTGGAAAGCAGCTGGAAGCGATCCTGCTCATTTCCAGCTGCTTTCCGGTTTTTGCAGTGATGTCTCGATATGGAGGCATCCTGCAATAACTCTAGATGGCCATCCGATGCAGAGAGAGCTACTCTGTGGCCCTCTCTGCACCGGACATCGATGGCCGGTATCGTTGGTGGGAGCTGAATTGGGAGGCGGGTGGGCGGCCATCGATGGGCCGGGTAATGTAGAGGGGGGGCGGGATCGGGGGCAGGGCCGATGGGGGCGCGCACGGGCGCGCGCGTGCATGGGTGGGCAGCAGGTGGGTGCGTGCACGGGGCTACACTACAGAAAATATAACTTTTAAAAAGTTTGAATAAGGGGTATTTTAATTTAAAAAAAATATAAATCGAACATATCTAGGAGGGGGTGGGGGGTTGGTCTTTGGTGGGGCAGGGAGCTACACTACAGAAAAGGGGAAAGATTAAAAAATATCAGCAATTTTATTCTAAACTGGGTACTGGCAGACAGCTGCCAGTACCCAAGATGGCGGCCATTAAGACAGAGGGGAGAGTTAGAGAGCTGTTTGGTGGGAGATCAGTCAGGTTGGGGGCTAAAGGGGGGTCCTACAGAGCAGCATATGTAAATATGCCTTTTTTTTTAAAGCCCAAATATAGCTTTTATTTTAGTACTGGCAGAGTTTCTGCCAGTACTTAAGATGGCGGGAACAATTGTGGGGTGGGGGAGGGAAGAGAGCTGTTTGGGAGGGATCAGGGGGTCTGATGTTTCAGGTGGGAGGCTAAGCTCTACACTAAAGCTAAAATTAACCCTGCAAGCTCCCTACAAGCTACCTAATTAACCACTTCACTGCTACCCATAATACGTGTGATGCGCATTTAGCGGCCTAAGTACCAAAAAGCAACGCCAAAGCCATATGTGTCTGCTATTTCTGAACAAAGGGGATCACAGAGAAAAAATTACAACCATTTATGCCATAATTGCACAAGCTGTTTGTAAATAATTTCAGTGAGAAACCAAAAGTTTGTGAAAAAGGGAACTTTTTTTTTTATTTGATCGCATTTGGCGGTGAAATGGTGGCATGCAATATACCAAAATGGGCCTAGATCAATACTTTGGGTTGTCTGCTACACTAGACTAAAGCTAAAATTAACCCTACAACCTCCCTACAAGCTCCCTAATTAACCCCTGCACTGCTGGGCATATATGTCTGCTATTTCTGAAAAAAGGGGATCCCAGAGAAAAATTTACAACCATTTATGCCATAATTGCACAAGCTGTTTGTAAATAATTTCAGTGAGAAACCGAAAGTTTGTGAAAAAGTGAACAATTTTTTGTATTTGATCGCATTTGGCGGTGAAATGGTGGCATGAATGATGGCATATACCAAAATTGGCCTAGATCAATACTTTGGGATGTCTTCTAAAAAAAAATATATACATGTCAAGGGATATTCAGGGATTCCTGAAAGATATCAGTGTCCCAATGTAACTAGCGCTAATCTTGAATAAAATGGTTTGGAAATAGCAAAGTGCTACTTGTATTTATGGCTCTATAACTTGCAAAAAAAGCAAAGAACATGTAAACATTGGGTATTTCTAAAATCAGGACAAAATGTAGAGAATATTTAGCATGGGTGTTTTTTAGTGGTTGTAGATGTGTAACAGATTTTGGGGGTCAAGGTTAGAAAAAGTGTGTTTTTTTCCATTTTTTTCTCATATTTTATAATTTTTTTTATAATAAATTATAAGATATGATGAAAATAATGGTATCTTTGGAAAGTCCATTTAATGGCGAGAAAAACGGTATATAATATGTGTGGGTACAGTAAATGAGCAAGAGGAAAATTACAGCTAAACACAAACACCGCAAAAATGTAAAAATAGCCTTGGTCCCAAACGGACAGAAAATGGAAAAGTGCTGTGGTCATTAAGGGGTTAATGGGCCGCAAAAGAGCTGATTGCCCTTTTAAGGGCAATGCCCATACAAATGCCCCTTTAGGGGCAATGGGTAGCTTAGGTTTTTTTAGACTAAGGTATTTTTATTTTGGGGGATTGTGTGGGTGGGGGAATTTACTTCTAGTGTTACTTTGTAATTTTTTTTAGGTAAAAGAGCTGTTTTACTTAGGGCAATGCAAGGCCTTTTTAAGGGCAATTGGTAGTTTATTGTTCAATTAGGAGGTGTTATTTTTTTTGGGGGGGGGGGGTATTTTTATAGGGGTATTAGATAAGGTTTAATTTTGTTGATTTTTGATAATTTTGTTGATTTTTTTCTGTAATCTTAAATAGGTCAGTATGCAGAATTTGGTCCACATTCCCTACCCTGGGTGGATTTTAATTTCCTGCAAACCTTAATTTAAAAAAATAGAATGCCCACTGGGCAGGCTTATCGCCTTGTATATATATATATATATATATATATATATATATATATATATATATATATATATACTGTGTATATATATACTGTGTATATATATATATATATATATATACAGTATATATATATATATATATATATATATATATATAGATAAATATATATATATATATATATATATATGTATAAACACAACACAGCACACAGACAACCTGGCACTCTAGCAAAAATGGGAGAGGTAGTTGAATCTGGCACCAAGCGGTTAAAAGGTTCAGTCTACTCCAGAATTTGTATTGTTTAAAAAGATAGATAATACCTTTATTACCCATTCCCCAGTTTTGCATAACCAACATGGTTATATTAATATACGTTTTACCTCTGTGATTACCTTGTATCTAAGCCTCTGCAGACTGCGCCCTTATTTCAGTTCTTTTTACAGACTTGCATTTTAGCCAATTAGTGCCCTCTCATAAGTAACTCTACGGGCATGAGCACAATGTTATCTATAAGGCACACATGAACTAATGCCATCTAGCTGTGAAAAACTGTCAAATGCATTAAGATAAGAGGTGGCCTTCGGGAGATTAGATATTAGCATATGAGCCTACCTAGGTTTAGCTTTCAACTAAGAATACCAAGAGAAAAAAGCAAAGCTGATGATAATTGGAAAGTTTTTAAAATTGCATGCCCTATTTGAATCATGAAAGTTTAATTTTTATTAGACTGTCCATTTAAACCCGGGATCTCATCAAGGTCTCTCCCCTCCTGGGACCCAAACACACAAAAAGCACAGAAATGGACTGCACTCTCAGACTGGACCTGGTATGGATATAAGTAAAAATATGTATTAATAATACTAAAAAAAAATTCTGTCAAGTTTAGAGCACTTGAAGTCTATGGGGAGAAGAAGTTAATATGGTCACAATATCCAAAGTCCTGAAATTTTCATGGTCTGGGTTTTGCTTGCTCGCAAAAAAAATTACTTTCTACTTGTAATACGCAAAACACTTACTTCTAGTGGTGTTTATATTCTATCAGAAATGCTAAATACTGTTCCACTCCTAATCTAGCCCTTTATTAAAGGATTACTTTCTGTTATAATTTTTAAGCTAAACAACTAACATATTAAAGTTAATAAACATTAATTAAAACCTACTGACCTATATATTCTCCAAAACGAAGTTTTATAACGTTCTAAAAGTTATATCTTTTATTCGCCGATGATGTCACGTTATCCTGCCCACTATTTTCAGCACTGCATGTTCAAAATACTTAAACCAATAACTTTGTGTTTAAAGTGCCATTTTGAAACCTAGGTATTGTAAACGGAATGGTACAGAGCAAAGGATACCCACAGAGTGGGTTTGGAAAACAATTAAATTTGCAGACAAGATTTCTGATATACGGTAGAGATATGTTAATGAAATGCTATTGATAAAAAGCGTATTTGGGGTAGTTAGTTAGTAACAGGCATAGAAAATATTTACTTACAGTGGCCCTTTAATACATTTTGAGAAATAAACAGATGTAATATAAGCATAACAAATAATAGAAATGAACAGTATTTTATAGTAATTATGTTTATGATTGACACACCACAGGTTCAAGCTACATGTTTGATTAGAATCTGTGAGATTTCCTCCCTCAGTCTCATTGAAATGTTGTGGAAACATCCGGTGGCAGTAGTCAACTTGGCAGTTGTCAGTTTTCTGAGAACAGTGTTCATGGGAAACCACACCTTGTCCTCAGCAGATTTCTTGACTGATGCTTGGTCCAGGTGGGTGGACGAATTTTACAAAAACATCACAGTTTTCCTCACTGATATCCTCAATCAAGCCTAACCACTACTTGTCATCATTGACACAAGTAACACAGCCATAATTTCATAGGATCAGGGGAAAAGATTTAATTACTTCAACCACAAACCAGAAGAAAAGCGCAGCTTCCATTTAAGAAAAATTTATTACATAAAACAGGTGAGTGCAAATCATAGATCTACTCCCTAAATAAAGAAATAAGATTGCATAAAACTCCTCTTCACCAGTTTGGCAGTTTACTGTATATAAGGACTCAGTCTTATGATCTTGCACAATAACTTGGAAGTTTGAGATTTAAAAGAGGGGTCATTAGAAATACGCCCTGTAAGCTGATTGGATCAATAAGCAATCAAAAATGTTCTATGGAGAGACCACTCTTATGAATGGACAGATCGACTGCTGGAATGATCCCCCTCCTAGTTGTTCACACATGGTATTGTGATTGCCAATATGGATCTATAATCCCTTATGCCCAAAACAGAGTAATAGACACTTTCTGCATGGCCAATGGACTGCAGTTAACCTCTGTGATAACTATGTAGGCTACCTACCACCATGATGTTGTCCAACTGGAAATGGATACGCTTTCCTCCTTCAATAGAGGCCAGGGAATACAAGCCCAAAGATCGTTCAAAGTTCCAGAATGTTGATTGGTAACCATACCACAAAAAAATACCAAACTAATTGCAATCTTTGAGAAACACAGACCACCCCCCAGCCTGAGAGACTGGAGTTTGTCAATACAATAGACCAAGACAAGCGAAGGAAGGATGTCCCAAGGAACAAAGACATACTTTGTGTCATTAAAAAAGATTGACTGATTGAGAAATCCAAAGCAATCTGTGTGCCAAATGCAGATAATTAATTAACTACTAATGTAGCATAGCCATTAAAGGCGTCTCAAGTGAAGAGGGGGCTAAAGAAACTTTGACTGAGCAGCAACCAAAAGACCCACCGCCTCCATGCACTGAGCAACCAATGGATGGAGCTCATTGTAGAAATAAACACATAACCCTTAGAATCTTAATTATGCAAAGTTCAGTCAGGAAAATAGATGCCTAAGAATTGTCTATTATGACTCCTGTAAATGCTACCCTCATAGCAGGATATAAGGAGCTATAGGTACATTGATACTCCAACTATTGTCTTGAAAGACAGAGGTTTGAGAGTAAGAGCAACAGCTGTTGACAGAAAATAAGCTTGCACTAGATGCACTCTCTCAAACTCCCCCTTTCCTCTTTCTGACCACCATCTCCTTACTTGCAACATATCATCCCTCCCTACAACTCTCCCTCCTTCTGCTCCTCACACCAAACTTCACAGAAGCATTATGTCATTAGATCAACAACAGCTTTCTAATTCCCTCAAACCTCTCCTCTCATCCTTCTCCTCCTTTTCCTGCCCTGACCAATCTATCTGCCACTATAATTCCACCCTTACATCTGTCCTTGACAATCTCGCCCCTCTTACCCTAGCTTGCAAATCAAACACTCATCCTCAGCCCTGGCATACTCCTCTGACATGATACCTACACAGATGTACCCATACTGCTGAGTGGCACTGGAGAAAATCTAGGAGTTCAGCTGATTTTAAACATTACAAATTTATCTTGAACTCCTACTATTCTGCCCTTAATTTCCATAAGCAACACTACTTCTCTACTCTTATCTCTAATCTTTCTTCAAACCCAAAACATTTGTTCTCCACTTTCAATACCCTTCTCCGCCCTCCCCCACCTCCTAATACAACTTCTCCATCAGCTCAAGACTTTACCAGCCACTTAATAACAAAATCAACTCCATCAGAAATGAAATCAGCTCTCAACATAGTTCTATTCTCTCACCCCCTCAAATGCTCACAGTCAACCACAACCCACATAACCTTAAACTTAGCTCATTCTCCCCTGTTAATGAGGAAGAAGTTTCGGCACTTATACTGCGCTCTCACCTCACTACCTGTCCCCTTGACCCTATCCCCTCACAGCTACTCCCCTCCCTCTCTGCTACCCTTACCCCTATACTCACACACACTTTCAACCTCTCCCTCAGCACCGGTATATTTCCCTCATCGCTGAAACATGCACTGGTCACACCTATCCTCAAAAAACCTTTCATTGATCCTACCTCCCCATCCAACTACCGCCCTATTTCCATCCTCCCTCTTGCATCAAAGCTTCTTGAAAAACTAGTTTATGCACGCCTATCCAATTTCCTTATAATAAACTCCCTCCTTGACCCACTGCAATCTGGATTTAGTCCCCATCACTCCACAGAGACAGCAATTGTTAAGGTTACCAATGACCTACTTACAGAAAAATCAAAAGGCCACTTCTCTCTGCTTATCCTCCTTGATCTGTCCACAGCCTTTGACACTGTTGACCACACTCTTTGGCTCCAAACCCTCCTATCCCTAATAAAGTCCCACGGTTTACAATATCATTTGTATGCCGACGACACCCAAATCTACTTCTCTGCACCAGACCTATCTCCTTGCTTGCTAACCCATGTCACTAGCTGTCTTTCTCACATCTCTAACTGGATGTCCTCTCACTACATCAAGCTAAATCTCTCCAAAACTGAGCTCCTTATTTTCCCCCCTTCTTCAAAACTCTCCACCCCCAATCTCTCTATAACTGTCGACAACTCCATCATTACCCCTACCCCGCATGCCCGATGTCTCGGGGTCACATTTGACTCAGATCTTTCTTTTACTCCTCACATTCAGTCCTTGGCTAAAGCCTGCCGCTTCCACCTTAAAAACATCTCCAAAATTAGACACTTTCTTACACAAGACACAACTAAGATTTTATTCCACTCTCTCATTCTTTTCCGCCTCAATTACTGCAACTCTGTCCTCTCTGGTCTCCCCACCTGCCGCCTAGCTCCTTTACAATCCATAATGAATGCCTCTGCCAGACTCATCTTCCTTACATTTTGCTCTTCATCTGCTGCACATCTCTGCCAATCTCTTCACTGGCGTCCTCTGGCCTCTAGGATCAAACACAAAATTCTCATTCTGACATACAAAGCCCTCAACTGCACTGCTCCCCCCTATATCTCAGACCTTGTCTCCAGATACTCTCCCTCCCATCCCCTTCGCTCTGCTCATGACCTACTACTCTCCTCCTCTCTTGTCACCTCATCACACTCCCGTTTACAGGACTTCTCCCGACTGGCTCCCATCTTGTGGCTCCCATCATGCCTCGCTCCACAAGACTCTCTTCTAGTTTTAAAAGCTTCAAGTGCTCCCTAAAGACTCTACTGTTCAGGGATGCATACAACCTACGCTAACCTTTCTTTATACCAGTTCCTCTCCTCCATTGCTATCCCCTGAACCCCCTTAGCATGTAAGCCTAAGAGTCCAGCTGTTTATAGATCACCTTCTTAAGAGTTGACTACAACAGTGCAACTCTTGGCAGGGCCCTCTACCCATTTGATCTCTATAATTGTTTTGTTGTACTTCTTCTTTGTTTATAGCGCTGCCGAATCTGTTGGCAAAATAACCGATAATATTAATCTGTTACAAATAACAGATAATAATAATAATAATAGCCAGATTAGGAACAACTGGAATGTCTGGTTTCTGGTTACCGGCAAGTGTGTATCCCACACAGAGTGGCAAACTGGAAGAGTTTTGCAGATATACAGGAACTTAAAATAATCCCTATGTATAGAGAAGTGCAGAATCCTAGAGGTCTATAGTAGTCATAAACTGACCCTTGATTAAGGGAAATAGACCATGAGGGATGTTATCATTATACAAAAGGAAATCCAGACCAATATGTTTAGGAATATGAAATCCAGGGTGGGACTGTAAATCCCTTGGATAAAAAAAGGATTGGGGTAAAATCTCTTGACCCTGATATTACACCGGTACTAGTATTAAATATGTCACAATTCTCCAAATCCTTTTGTAAATTATGTGCTCTTACAGATCATAGACAACATGTAAATAGGACCGCTGGTCAATCAGAGGGACTCTGAGTAGAAGGGTAGAACTGAAATGTAGAAATTTATACATAATTGTATACAAAGTTTAAAAATCTGTACACGACATAAGCATCAGATGTAGTTTGTTCCTGCTTAAGTATTTGCACATAGTTGGACTGTTATGTGGCATTTCTGACTAAGGAGTAGCACACATAGACTGACAGGTACATATTAGATACTTGTAAATCCATGTGCAGAGAAAACAGAGACTGTGTATACTCACAAAGTAAATATACAAAGTGCATAGTAAATTAAATTATCCATAATTAATGCTCAGTGCATGCATGATGAATGTATGTACATATATATAAATCACTCATACAATGGAAAAAAGAGATACCAATGAATCTTATCTCTAAAAGACCTCGAAGAATAGTGAAAATATTCATGACCAATGTCCAGTATCTGCATGAAAGAACCTTAGTGTATATAAATTACACATAACATAGGTATAAAGAGATGCCAATAGATATTATCTCTAAAGGATCTCTACATATAGTGAAAATGGTCATGATTAACGTTCAGTATCTGCATGAAAGAACCTTTCTGCATATAAATTACACATAACATGGGTATAAAAGAGATACCAATAGATCTTATCTCTAAAGGATCTCCACTGATGTATAAAAATACAGAGAAGGGGCGTGTACAAGCATTAGACATGGCTAGCAGCACATTTGACAGCTCTGTGCCTTTATCAACCTAATCTGCAATATATCTTCTCAGAATATATGTTCTGAATTAGAAGCCAAAGATTGATTTACTCAAGTCACTCTTATGCCAAAAGGAGCCCTAAAACTAATACTATTGAGAATCAAGCTGTGAGCCACATCAAACTATTCCTAACCTCCATCCTGGTTTGTCCGAGCGTACAGTTATATCTTACTAACCCTGAAACTACGAAGCTCGAGTTCAGCCATACCCATAGCTCCTTGTGGATCCATGGGGATTACGCATCTAGATAGTGAAACAGATAAAATGGATGCAGAGATTGTTTTCATACTGCGGGAACTTGAGGCTAAGCTAGACGCCCACTTCTGCAATCTGTGAGACATTTTCAAAGAAGAATGGAGATCTCCGCAAGAAGCCTGCAATTTTCTACACAATTAACAACAAGCCTGCTGTAGACTGCTCTGCAACTTCCTCTTCATGTTATGATCGAGACCTTACAGCTCCACTTACCTCTGTCCTGATACCGATAAAGGACTCCCTAATGATCACCGTAGAGGAACTAGTCCACCCAGTGCAGCTCAGGAGAGAGGAGGTAAACAATCCCACTAGAGAGAATTCAGCAGTAGAGCAGAGGATCACACCAAGTCCGGCAACCACTCCAACTGAATCTATACCAGTCGCTTGGGAAGAGGGTTCGGATTAGCTAAGGAGCAGTCTCAAAATGGAGTCTTCAATGAGAGTGCTACTGTGGTCTCAATCTGCCTAATCTCCTACCAAGACCTACACACCATGTGAACTCGCACTGCAGGCTGAATGTGGTCTCCCCTTTAGTCGCTCCATGAAAGTTGGAGTAGGGTGATATTAGACGCTGTGCTGCTGAAGCCGTAACCACCCGCTCCAACATCAGGCTTCTTTATAGCTGTGACTTTTGGACATCTGCATGAGCCCTATACAGTTGATTACATTTGGTCGCTAACTTAGTTTTTTTGTTTTTTTTATTTGATTTTTATTATTGAGGATACAACAAAATATTACAAGATCCATAAATACATCCATTTGTTTGACATCATTAGAAAGTCTTAGATATAAAGTTAGTGAGTGAAGCATTTAAGTATATAGATTATATCTTTCAAATGTTCAAAATGAAACATAGTCATATGAGATAGATGCAGTACAGATCTTTTAGTTATACACAAAGACATATAACACTCATCAGGCAGTTTGCACGTATGCGTATATGGTTCTGTTGCCCTGAGGGCAATTTTTCCAAAAGACACTTCAACTTCTTTAAAATGGGCAGCAGCCTGTGTTTAGTGTCCCAACATACATCTTGTTGTTCAATAAATAAGTGTTTAAATATAATTTTCTTAAATTGTGTCAAGGTTGGGGCAGAGTTTGAGCACCATAAAGTGTCTTGCAAGCAATGTGCAAAGCGTCAACAGGGGCTGCGTACTGCTGCTAACATTAGTCCATGTAAACAGGTATATATTAGTGGGATTAAAATAAATATCAATACATAGGGTAGTCTTAAGCCAATATTGCAAATAACCCCAGAACAGTTTAACCAGAGGGCAATCAAAGAAGTAATGAACCAAGGAGGGGTCGGGAAGTTGATAATTTATACACTTGTTTGGGTGTCAGGGGTTCCATTTTGCCCTTCTGCTAGGAGTGATGTAGTCCCTATTAATTAACCTAATTTGTGCCTCCCTCAACGCCAATGCCAGAGTAGCCGATTTGGTTTTCATGAGGCTATTTTTGACATCCTGAATGGATACCTCGTTTGTGGTGTCAAGTCTCAGTCTCTCCAGAACCCCCATTTGAGCTTTAGTAGTATGCTGTCAGAGGATTTCCTGATAAATTTCTGAAAAACTCCCCATTTTAAAAGCAGTCTGGGGGATTGCAAATGGAGCTTGACTCCAGAACCCTGGGTTAGCATCCATTAATTAACATAGTGCCTAAGCTGCAGATATGCATAAACGTGTTGGTTCGGAAGGTTGAAGGTGGTCTTCAAGTCCTGAAATGTTTTTATGGTGTGCGACAGTGGATCCAGGACATCCCCCACCCTCTGTAATCCCCTCGCATCCCATATGCCAAAGGGAGGATGTTTCATTTCCTCCAGGGAAACAGATGTTGCCTTTAATGGGTATATATTTAGGTGCGGGATATGGATGGTTCAATATTTTGTGCGCCCGTAACCAGGCTGCGAGGAGGTCCCTGTACAGGAAATTATTCTTTATATGTTGCGGCAAATCTCTCAGCTGACAATAAGGAAGATATGCCAAACTACACAATTCAATCACTGTCTCCTCAAGCTGTTAGTCGGAGAATTACTCTGTGCCCAGCTGCCAATCCAATACCAATCTTATCAGAGTCGCCCAATTTAGTATTGAATATGCGGTAAACCAAGGCCTCCATTCAAAAAGGAGGAATGCAGCTTATGGGCCGCAATTCTGGGTTTTTTCCCTTTCCACATGAATTGGCTCACAGCCCTATCCAACTTCCTCACGTCTCCCCTAGTCATCAGGAAAGGCAGCACTAGTAAGGGATACAAAATCTTAGGTAATAGGGACATTTTAAACAAGTTTATGCACCCAGTAAGACTCAAAGGGAGATTCTGCCAGCTAGCTAACCAAGAGCATATCAGGTCGCACTGACTTGTGATATTGAGTCCATATAATTCATGTGGGTTCCTGTGCAAGTTAATACCTAAGTATGTGAGGGAATCAGCTACCTCCACAAAAGGGTACGATGTAGACTCTAAGGCTCGCCTATGCAGCCACAAGATCTCAGATTTAGTGTTATTTAACCTGTAGCCTGAGAATTGTCCAAACAATTCCAGCGTCTCTAGTATAACAGGGATGATTTTTTTGGGAGAATCCACAAACAACAGCATGTCATCTGCATATAGTGCCAAGTGGAGCACCAGCTAACTTAGTTTTAAATGTTATATGGACTAATTACATACCGAAATACCATGAAACTTCTTCTGATACTGTAAACTTTATTTAGCTCTCGATGGCTGGTCTCACACACATACCACTCATTGTTTGCTAGAGGCTGTTATGTTCTATACAAGTACCGTTATGTTATTACTGTTTTACTTCACTTGCTCTTTATGTCTCATCTTATGCTCTCTGACAGACCTTCCCTTATCTGTTAGGTGACCACATTATACTAAGCCATACTTGTACTGATTTCAGCTAAGAGTAGTCTAATCTCTGACAGCAATGCAGTCTGTTATGATCGGTATCCATTTTATTTACCCTCTAGATTAATGGCTTTATCTAACTTCACTAACTCATACCTAACTACTCGGAGCATCCTTGTTTTACCGTTTACTAGCTTATAACACCCCCTAGAGCCCTATAGGTTTTTGGATGCCTCCCCCTACTCGACCGAGGAGAAACCGCCGCCCTGATTCTCCTAGACCTCTCAGCAGCATTCTACACTGTCTTCCACCTCACCCTCCGCAACCGACTACACGATGCCGGCATACGCGACAAAGCCCTGGAATGGATCACCTCCTTCCTCACCGGCAGAACCCAGAAAGTTAGACTCCCACCCTTCACCTCCAAGCCCACAGAAATCAGCTGCGGTGTACCCCAAGGCTCTTTGCTGAGCCCCACCCTATTCAACATCTACATGGCCCCTCTCGCCGCCATCGCCCGACAACATGACCTCAACATTGTCTCCTACGCCGACAACACCCAGCTAATCATCTCACTCAAGAATTGACAGAAAGAACAGCTAGCGCCTGTTGCTAATGACCCTTGGCTAAGATAAATTGACCCCTAGTGGTCAAAATTCAAATATTTAAACTATCCACAAATATCAAAGCGCCAACAATAAAGGCAGGGTCTTAGGTTCAAATACAATATTAATTTAATTAAAAAGATAATATCATTCCTGATCAAATTTAAAACAAATAACAGTTTACAAAAGCAATTTCTCATTTAAAACTTAGCCGTTATTTATTAAAATTTGTTGTAAACAACACTAATCAGATATATTGTTTTATTAAAATAACAGATATTTCCCTCATGGATCCATGTTAACAGTCTAGAATTGTAACAATGTTAGCAGCAATGGTTATTTTAAGCTTGCAGGCAAAATTAACCAAACAAATCTTTTCAGATTTGCAAATTCACCAATCGCTTTAGTGTGATTTATCAGATTCTAATAACCCTCTAGTTAGAGAGTTTACCCTCTACTGTCGATATAGACTTCTATTCACAACAATTTCTAAGACCAATCTTGTATTGGTCTTAGAAATTGTTGTGAATAGAAGTCTATATCAACAGTAGAGGGTAAACTCTCTAACTAGAGGAGTATTAGAATCTGATAAATCACACTAAAGCGATTGGTGAATTTGCAAATTTGAAAAGATTTGTTTGGTTAATTTTGCCTGCAAGCTTAAAATAACCATTGCTGCTAACATTGTTACAATTCTAGACTGTTAACATGGATCCATGAGGGAAATATCTAAGTTATTTTAATAAAACAATATATCTGATTAGTGTTGTTTACAACGAATTTTAATAAATAACGGCTAAGTTTTAAATGAGAAATTGCTTTTGTAAACTGTTATTTGTTTTAAATTTTATCAGGAATGATATTATCTTTTTAATTAAATAAATATTGTATTTGAACCTAAGACCCTGCCTTTATTGTTGGCGCTTTGATATTTGTGGACAGTTTAATCATCTCACTCACCAGTGACCCCAACCACCACCAAGAGAAACATCCACGAAGGGCTGACAGCAGTCGTCACCTGGATGAGCTGCAACTGACTAAAGCTGAACGCAGACAAGACCGAAGTCCTCCTCCTCGGTCCCACCACATCCGCTTGGAATAACTCCTGGTGGCTCACAGCCCTTGGACACCCTTCAACCCCCACTGACCATGCACGAAATCTAGGCGTCATCCTGGACTCATCACTCTCCATGGACCGGCAAATCAACACCGTCTCTTCTGCATGCTTCCACACACTTCACCTGCTGCGAAAGATCTTCAAATGGATCCCAACTGAGACCAGGAAGACTGTCACTCATGCCCTTGTCAGCAGCTGACTGGACTATGGTAATGAACTCTACGCCGGCACCACCATCAAGCTCCAAAAGAGGCTACAGCACATCCAGAACACCTCGGCCAGACTAATCCTTGACATCCCTCGTCAATGCCACATCACCAAACACCTGCGGGACCTGCACTGGCTCCCCATCAACAAAATAATAACCTTCAAGCTTCTCACCCACGCATTCAAGGCCCTCCACAACATCGGTCCCGAATACTTGAACCACCGCGTTACCTACTACACCCCTGCCAGACAACTTTGATCGTCCGACTAAGCCCTCGCAGTCATCCCCCGCATCAGGAAAACAACAGCGGGAGGCAGATCCTTCTCTCACCTGGCAACCAAGACTTGGAACACCCTCCCGCTGTACCTCAGACAAGCTACCGTCCTAACTAAGTTCAGAAAGGACCTCAAGACCTGGATATTCGACTGAACTGCAACCCTCAGCGCCTTGAGACCCTTACAGGTGAACAGCCGCGCTTTACAAGAACCCAATAGATAGATAGATATAGTGCACTGGTTTCCGTTCTTGTAAATGCATATATTATCTCACACCCTTTGCTACAAAAATACTCATCTAGAAAGTAACTACCCTATATATTTATGATTAGTGCAAATCCATATTTATCAGTACATATGTATAAACTAATTCTATATCCTGTGCATATGAGTATCTTGCCATCTTGAATCTATCTTGAAATGCTATAGTGGGTTTAACATAGATACTACTTTACTGGCTACTAACCATAATTATCCTACCACTCTATTATATTATAAGACTAACTACATAAAGTGTGAAAGGTTACATAGGCATGCACACTCAGATTAAGGTTGGAATGGGCTGTTGCTTCCTAAGGTGCACATTCGGTAGCAATTCACCTGCTACTGCGATGCGTGGTCCTACTTGGATCCGCCATTAAGTCCCAACACCTAAAAGCAGATATCTGCACATTGCTAAACCCACATTTCATTAGTGCCCTCCTCCTCCTATCAAGGGTTGTAAAAATAAAATAAACTCCCTCTGTGTTGTATATACCACTTGCTAATATTAGCACTTGAAGTAGAAGCTCTGGGGTCTCTGGTATTTTTTACATAAGTCAGCTATATATGGCTATAAACATCATAGCTGTGATACCTGTTCCTCATTTACATATCCCTACGTTATTATATCTCACTTGTTAAGTTATCCAATAACTGATGGTATCACTCCATGTTAACATCCATAGAACTGTTGATGTTGGTTCATATTCCCTACTTATCTTGCTTTGCCAGGTTATTTCTGTTATCTCACTCAGCAACTGAATGTTTTAACACATGACAAAAATAACCCCCTCTAGACAATAGCTCTACCTTATAAAACAGCGAGCCCTTTGCACTACAACTGATCTCCACCCCCCCCTTCCTCCATAGTTCCCTATTGTCACTCTTAGAACATTGATCATATGACAAGTGTGACTAAACAATACCCCAAAAGGGACAAGATGTTATTGCTAGGTCATAGTTATGTGCTATTATAGTATCCATTTTTACCATTTACCTACTGTCTACAACACTACTCAACACAAGAAAGGAAGATACCTATAACTTAGACCCTCACCATATACTATATATACTTATCTGCATGGGAGCTATCCGATTATAATGATGCTATTTCTTTAAATCTCCCGGACACGCACCCCACCCCAATATTAAAGCAGCTCTTGTCTGCTGACTTACCCTTAATTGTTATCAAATGGTCCGTGAGTGACCTCCATGTAGCTACCAGCTATCATAAATTTTCTAATTTCCCTGGCCCATGAGAGGCCTACGCTGTAGTTACACCAACCCTATAACCCTAAAGAAAAATGAGGTTTCATTACTGTATGCTTTATTTTCTTATGGATACTTACCTGTTCACTATTGCTTAACATGTCAAAATCTATATATCCGATTTACAGGTTGTGCTATCCACACAGTTATTTTTATTCTTGTTTGCATTAAACAAGGCATTGATTCATTGTATAAATAACATATTTGTCTGTTAATGTTTTGTATCTTCATTACCTTTGTTAATGTACCAAAACCTCAATAAAAAAATGTTGTTAAAAAAAAAAATACAGAGAAATCCTGCAAACTTCAATAGGAAATAAACATGCAGAGTACCTAGAGGGGTATACTGTATACTAAAGATTGTGTGCACTAATAGCATCAGACATTTAGTGTCTTGCATCCACAGAGACAAGAGTTCTGCCTAAAAAAAAGTAGTATTTGTTTAACAGAATAGTGTACAGAATCTGCAAGATGCAACAGTATAAAACTGCAGACTGGCATAAAATAATAAATAAACTTTTTGTTTACATCCTCTGGCAATGAAGGGGGTACCATTCTTAATTGACTTATAAATAAGTATTAATAGCTTAGATAGTTATAATAAATGGTAATGGCACCAAATTTTATTATGTTTAGTACAATATATAATTGCACATATTATAATAAATTGGGTACACTCAGATCACATAAAAATGTGACATGGTATACAGCTGCCTAAGGAGGAAGTTATCAATTCTGAACCTTAGGTTATCAACGCAAGAAATATTTTGCACATTTACCTCAGACAACTGAGTTAAATCCCCAGATTTACGCTTACGCTTACTTAGTTTGGGGACAGCCATTAAACAAACAGTCACTATTTTGTATATATTATTTTTAGCTTCAGGAGTAAAAACAGTAGTTTTCTCAAGTACAGGGAGAATTCCCTCTGAACATTGGACTCTTGCACCTGATATGTATGCAAAATTATAGTTATACAATTCTTACAGACCTGTCATACTGGAACATCTTTGCAAAATAAACATATATATGCATACAGAGGGGTATTGGTAACTGACTCAACTATGGAAATAACAGTGGGGATATAAATATTTTGTTCCATGTTTGAACTTATATAACAGTATACAATGTAGGGTTGCCACTTCGGCCATGTTTTCCTGGACACATATGAGTTATACATGTTGCAGGGTGTGCAGAGAGGAATATGACAACCCTAATACAACCCTAATACAGGGAGTGCAGAATTATTAGGCAAATGAGTATTTTGACCACATCATCCTCTTTATGCATGTTGTCTTACTCCAAGCTGTATAGGCTCGAAAGCCTACTACCAATTAAGCATATTAGGTGATGTGCATCTCTGTAATGAGAAGGGGTGTGGTCTAATGACATCAAAACCCTATATCAGGTGTGCATAATTATTAGGCAACTTCCTTTCCTTTGGCAAAATGGGTCAAAAGAAGGACTTGACAGGCTCAGAAAAGTCAAAAATAGTGAGATATCTTGCAGAGGGATGCAGCACTCTTAAAATTGCAAAGCTTCTGAAGCGTGATCATCGAACAATCAAGCGTTTCATTCAAAATAGTCAACAGGGTCGCAAGAAGCGTGTGGAAAAATCAAGGTGCAAAATAACTGCCCATGAACTGAGAAAAGTCAAGTGTGCAGCTGCCAAGATGCCACTTGCCACCAGTTTGGCCATATTTCAGAGCTGCAACATCACTGGCGTGCCCAAAAGCACAAGGTGTGCAATACTCAGAGACATGGCCAAGGTAAGAAAGGCTGAAAGACGACCACCACTGAACAAGACACACAAGCTGAAACGTCAAGACTGGGCCAAGAAATATCTCAAGACTGATTTTTCTAAGGTTTTATGGACTGATGAAATGAGAGTGAGTCTTGATGGGCCAGATGGATGGACCCGTGGAGGGCAGAGAGCTCCAGTCCAACTCAGACACCAGCAAGGTGGAGGTGGAGTACTGGTTTGGGCTGGTATCATCAAAGATGAGCTTGTGGGGCCTTTTCGGGTTGAGGATGGAGTCAAGCTCAACTCCCAGTCCTACTGCCAGTTTCTGGAAGACACCTTCTTCAAGCAGTGGTACAGGAAGAAGTCTGCATCCTTCAAGAAAAATATGATTTTCATGCAGGACAATGCTCCATCACACGTGTCCAAGTACTCCACAGCGTGGCTGGCAAGAAAGGGTATAAAAGAAGAAAATCTAATGACATGGCCTCCTTGTTCACCTGATCTGAACCCCATTGAGAACCTGTGGTCCATCATCAAATGTGAGATTTACAAGGAGGGAAAACAGTACACCTCTCTGAACAGTGTCTGGGAGGCTGTGGTTGCTGCTGCACGCAATGTTGATGGTGAACAGATCAAAACACTGACAGAATCCATGGATGGCAGGCTTTTGAGTGTCCTTGCAAAGAAAGGTGGCTATATTGGTCACTGATTTGTTTTTGTTTTGTTTTTGAATGTCAGAAATGTATATTTGCGAATGTTGAGATGTTATATTGGTTTCACTGGTAAAAATAAATAATTGAAATGGGTATATATTTGTTTTTTGTTAAGTTGCCTAATAATTATGCACAGTAATAGTCCCCTGCACACACAGATATCCCCCTAAAATAGCTAAAACTAAAAACAAACTAAAAACTACTTCCAAAACTATTCAGCTTTGATATTAATGAGTTTTTTGGGTTCATTGAGAACATGGTTGTTGTTCAATAATAAAATTAATCCTCAAAAATACAACTTGCCTAATAATTCTGCACTCCCTGTACAATGACACCGTATATAATAAACATGGTAGAGAACACTCTGCACTATAGTAATACTCCCTCAGACACTTATACAATCTCCCAATGTAATTAGCTTTATAGCTCCCAGAAATAAGAAAATGCCCTAACTACCCCCTGACAGCTCCTGTATGGGTTTGGCAGGCACTAAAAATCAGATAAGAATCTTTTTTGAAGTAGGCTCTAACTGTTGAAGCTGAAATCTAGTCACTGAGGCTGTGGATTGAGAGAGAAAGGCATGGAAATACTAAGGGGGCAGAGTTAAAGCCAGGAGTAAAGCTGGTGTCTTTGTATAATGAAAAAAAAAAACAATTTTGGCTGTTTGTGAATAAAATATAGTGCCCCAAGCATAATAATCATATAAACCCTGTCAAAATGTGTTCCCCATCCTAATCGGAGCCTGCACTACTGAACTGCATCATGCACTAAGCTGTTGCCGGTTCTCAGGGCCATACACATATTTTTTTAAAAGTGCTCAAATAAAAAAACCTAAAGCTGGCACAGGGTTATAAAGGTTTAGAAGAAAAAATTGTGTAATGAGGAGAGCAGGTTATGCTGGCTATGCTGTACCTGTGTCAAGTACCTACAAATAGCCCATGGGCTGTGCCTGTGCTGTGTAAAGGCACTTACCTTATACAGCACCCCTCCACTGACTTACCAGGCATGTCAATGTTAATGCAGCTGCAGCAGTATCCAGTAGACTGCCCATCCAGTTCTGGTATTGTGTACAGCAGAGGATTGCAGTAGGAAATACCTGTTTCCCTCAGGGGGTGGCTAAGGACTAGTCCCTGCGATGTCTGAGGGTAGTTATGGCTGAAGACCCGTTAGAGAAATGCTGTGCACATAACAGGGTATTCATGTGTCTGTGTACCATTCAGCTGCTGTGGAGATTCTTTTCTTTCTTCTTTGTAAATAAAAATCCTCAGGGACTCTGGGTCTTACATAGGTCTGAGCTCCCAATTTGTAATCAAAAGCAAATAGCTGGAACAACATCTATTCTCAACCATCTCCTACAAGGCCCAAAACAAAGCTAAGAGAGAGATGGTAGGTGGGAGGGTACTAAAGCTCTTGTATGGGTTCTTGACCTCCTCCTAGTGGCAGGAGTTATATCACATACAGTATATATATATATATATATATATAGTTAAAAAGGTGAACTGGAAATCAGCGCTAAATAGTAAACAACCTAAAACCCAATACTGATACTCAAAGCACCTAAGTGCGGCCTATAAACAAAACGCTGGAAGTGTACGGGTCCCCGCCCGAACACTTCCAGTGAAATATAAGTACAACTACAAATATGTAAATAAAAAGACTGAAAATAGGTGCAGATAAGGATACTGAGAGGCTCTCAGCTGATAAGTTAATGATTGCAAAAATATACTAGTATGTGGTGTAACTGGAAGAATATACTGCAAGGGAAAATAGTAAGACTACTACCTGTCTATAAACCCCTTCCACTTCAATGGTATATATACAAAATATATCTGAAACAAAACATATGTGGAATATGTAGATAAATAGATGGTAAAAGAAGCCTAGGTAAAAACTCTTAAAGCAATTCATAAATAAAAATATATATGTAAATGAAAGTGCAACATATATCTGAAGGTTCAACAGAGCTAAATAGTTAATCAGTGTATAAATGTCTGATATGTACATAGAATACACACACAAAACAACAGAAAGCTTACATTCAAAGCATTTGAAATAAATAAATAAATAAATAAATAAAACTAATTTGGAAAAATAGCCAAAAATAAATCCCAAATTTTGATCAGTCACATATATTGACAGTTTAGTGTGATATACCACAAATCGCATAAATATGGTCTCAGTCCTATCAGAGATAGAAGGCTGAAAAACGTTGATGCATATAAACGAATAGATTGTCCTAAAACAACATTCACATCCTACTTACTAAATGGTACCTCAATCATAAGAGGTAAGTGACACGCATAGATTCAAATAGAAATCCTGGGATGGTCAGGGATCCTGAGGATGGGTGTATGCCTGAAAACGTTTACATGTATTTTCTACAGTAAATTTTGTTACACTAAATCCGGAGAGTGCCTTCCTTACTTTGGATTACTTATGTGCATTTTTTGAGGTGCACCCCTGGCACATGCACAATTTTACTTTTAACGTATTTAGTGTGCGAGCAAAGGTGCTAAATATCGCTCAGCTCTTAATACAGCCCTTAGTCTTTCTATTTCTATTTTCTATGTTGTATAATACTTACAGAACTCAATAGAAATATGTGGTAAAGAAATTCTCATTTAACAATTTAATCAGTTCTGGCTTATATCTAAGCCCTTTGATTACTGTAATTGTGGCTACAACTCCTATCATTGACTAAGCATGCACTTTTAACTAGCCAGTAATAAAGGCCATATGCATTATGTATGACTGCTGCAATCAGGGAGAAATTTGCCATTACACTGTTTTTTTGAGTCTGCTAGTATAGGAAATTACATTTTTAATAATAAAAATTACACTTGCTTAACCTTTCTGTGTGATAGCTGGTTTAGCTTTAAGTTTTAAACTATGTGTAATCAAATAAATTCTAAATCAAGTTAAAATCATTTTTTAAAACGCAGTCAATTATTTAAACATGTTTTTCATATTATTCATCTCCTAATCTTGAAGAAAACATATTTATTAGCAGATAAATTAGGATTTTTTTGAAGGGTAGTCACACATATCAAATATAAATCAAATAGGCTTTAGAGCATGATTTGTTCAAAACCAAAATGTTATTGGTTTGCAAAATATAATAATCTGAGAGATAATCTGAGTTATTTTCTATTTAAAATGATATAAATTCAGACAGAACATTTAAAATTGAATAATCAAATAATATTTAGTGAGTTAATATGTATGCTGTATTTAACTAGCTAAGATAAATGTTGACTTGTATACACATCAAAAGGGCTTAGACTTAAAGGGACGTAAAATCCAAATTTTTCTTTCATGATTCAGATAAAACATGCAATTTTACACAACGTTCCAATTTGCCTCTCTTATCTAATTTGCTTTGTTTTCTTGGTATCCATTGTTGAAAAGAATACTTAGGTAGGTTCAGGAGCAGCAATGCACTACTGGGAGATAGCTGCTAATTAGTGGCTGCACATATAGTCCTCTTTTCATTGGCTTACCTGATGTGTTCAGCTAACTCCCAGTAGTGCATTGCTAAATGCTTCAGCAAACAATACCAAAGAACAAAACAAATTTGATAATATAAGTAAATTGGAAATCTATTTAGAATTACATCTTCTATCTGAATCATGGATGATTTTTTTTTTTTTATCTTTTATATCTCTTTAAAGGGATATGAAACCCCAATTTATTCTTCATGATTCAGGCAGAGCATACAATTTACTTCTATTATCAAATTTACTTTGTTCTCATGGTATCCTTTGTCGAAAAGCATGCATGTAGGTTCAGGAGGGGGAACTATTTGGAGCACTATATGGCAGCAGATTTGCAAGAATATTTTAACAAAGTTATACATTTGAATTAAACACTAGATGGCAGTAGCGTTTGCTGTCATGTAGTGCTCAATAAATGTGAATTTTGCCTACCTATGTATGCTCTTTGATAAAGAATACCATGAAAACTAAGCTGTGCTCTATCTGAACCATGAAAGAGAAATGGTTTATCTCCCGTTAAGAACCCTGTTGAAGTTTACATTTGAATACCATCCTACACAGATTAACTATTTGGATTTGGTCCTAATTGGTGAAGAGGGCAGTAAAGTTGATTTAAAATCATCCAATCTGGATTAAGTGGTAACTCTATATAAAGGGGTTCTGCGCTTCAGAAATTTAAGTGGGCGACCACATGAAGATGAGGGCTCACAGAACAGAGCCAAAGAAAAGAAGATTTTGAGTGGAGGCAGTGGAAGAGGACGTCAAAGTCTGCCTCTACTGCTGCAAAGATGGGCCCAACATCGGATCAAGAGGAGACTGATTTCCCAACTTTTGGGGTTAGTTGGGGTTTTTTTTGGGGTGGGTTTTTTATTTTTTAAGAAAAAGCCATTTTTTATTTTTACTTGTCTTTTCTAGGATAGGTGTTTTAGGTATATTTTGTTACTTTGGGGGCTGGGGGCTTACTTGTATTATACTATAGAGGGGGGATTTGTAATTGTCTTATGTAAAAGAGCTGAAATCACCAATATATGGTGGTTTAGGGGTTAATAGTTTAGTACTTGTACTGGGTATGTGGCAGAATAGGGGTTAATAGGATAGATACTTGTGGTGGGTATGTGGTGGTTTAGGGGTTAATAGTTTTGTACTTGCGGTGGGTATGTGGTGATATAGGGGTTAATAGGATAGATACTTATGGTGGGTATGTGGTGGTTAAGGGGTTAATAAGATAGATACTTTTGGTGGGTATGTGGCGATTTAGATCTTTATTAGTGTTGTGTTAGTTAGTGATTGTGGGGTTCTTCAGTTTAGGGGTATTAGGATTAGTGGTTAGGCACAGCAGTTATTACATCTGAGAAATATAAAAAAATATATTGAAAAACAGAGTGTGTCATATCATAGTGTATATAAACATTAAGAAAAAGACAACATCTATAAAAATCCACCATTGAGTATATCCCCAAATCCATTTATTATAATAGGTTTAATAGGTTATGCCAAAGAGAGACATACTGTATTTGGAAACGTAGAACATTAAATGAAAATATAGATTTGGCTGCTTTTTGATGTAGAGCTGTATCACGCTATATATTTTATTGTTTGCATTTTTTCATTATTATTGCACTTACATAGTAGGCATTTTGTGTGTTCATATAACTATAATGTATCCACCTTTTGACAGATGTATTGATTTTATGGGGAACATTGTATATGGGGAACATTATATGCTCAACAAGTTATTTCGTTTTGTATATTAGGGGCTGACTCCATAGAATCTGGCTTGAGTCAAGTACTATATAATGATCTCTCGGGTTTCTTTTCTGCACAATGACTGGTTGGCACTTTGGTTGGCCGGAGGTGATGCAACGCTAAGGTCCTCATACATTGGCGCGGTCATGATGTCTTTGATGACGTTTTCTTTTGGATGCAATCATGTGATGCGGGGACAGCACTGCAATACACAGTGTGTTACACTCTCTCAGTAATCGCACAGAGGACGATTGTGACAGATATAAGGCAAGATAATAATTTATTGACACTTAGAATACAAATGTGTTTTAGTGATTAATAACACAATATGGGATCAGTGTGCAGAGGGTTGAACATCAATTACAGTATGGCTAAATAGGATTTGCATTAAACGGACTGAATTGGGTATAGATCTGTGGTAAAAGACAATTATAACATAGGGTGGTTACCGGATATGTGTATAAGGAAACAGTGCCAGCAGCTCTGTGAAACGCGTTGTGCCTGTTTTTATTCATAATAACTTTCCCTTCTGTGTAAGGGATTTTATTGAATGCTCTTTTGTGTGGAGAGCTCTTATTTGGAACTTCATTGCCTGTCACCAGTTTCTACACCTGTGCACCGGATTAACCAGAGTGAGCCAGCTGGGGAGCTCTGGTCATCCAGCTTGCATGAATTGTACTTTTTAATAGTGCTAGACTTTTTTGAGTATATCTCTATGGTTTTGCCTATCTGTGGTGATGGTGATGGTGTGGGAGAGCTGTTCCTGACATACTGTACCATCGGAGTGCCTTCTTGTTATTTACTATTTAAGTTATTTGAGTGACTATTCTGAAGAAGAGCCAATCTTGGTACATACTTCTATCAACACAAGCCTAGGAGGGCACCTTTCTTGTCTTTGGACCTGTTTTTTGGGACTTAGTTTGGTGATGGCAGTTATATTGCAAAGGATCCTTTACTATAAATTGCACACATGTGCGGTGATGCTAAGTGTTATCTATAGCCAGCATCGCCAACCAATGGCATGTATGTCGGGATATTTAAATATTTTTAAAGGCTCGATCAACATAGCGGCGGATCCTTTGGAATATTTAGCCGCCTCGTAGCACTTTCGATCATTGGGGCCATAGAGAGAGAGAAAGAGTAAGAGAGATCAGGTATCTCTATTAAAAAAAAAAACATGAAAAAATATTAAAATTGATTAACATTGATATTGCATGTTTCAAGCTATATGACTGGGAAGGGCTCAAAAGTGTATATAGGTGTATATATGTGTGTATATGTGCACACACATACACATATTGATAGATAGATAAATAGATAGATAGATAGATAGATAGATGATAGATAGATAGATTGGAGCCCTTTCAAGTCAAACACTGTGCAATAATCCATGTCCCTTTTTAACACTTTTAAAAAACTTTTCAATATTTAAATTATATTTTTTATTTAAAAAGTGTATATATGGGTCTAATAGTATATTTTAATATGTTTTGGAAAATGTTTTAACCCTTACACTTTACTTCAGTTTTCAAGTTGAGCTAAATATTCTTTAGCACAACCTATTACTTTCAACTTGTAATATCAGCGCTATTTAGCAGGATCACAATATTCATTGAAAGTATATGTTGCATTAGAGTCATGTCAGTCGTGCTAGCCTTTCCCTGGTAAATCAGTTTTATCATGGACTTGTAATATCAAGTTGCGTACTTATGTTAGCACTATCCCGCGGTACTGTAACTGCTTTTCACGTCTTATGCTATCATTAGCGTGCCACTTGTAATCCAACCCTTAATAAGGTTACATTAGGGATATCATCATTGAATGAGAAAGACTTGAGAGTTATTCTAGATAGATAAAACATTTAGCAATAAGACTGAATATATCAGTAAGCAGTTGCAAAGGACAGTAAAGCATGTCATGTTTTAATTCAAATGATAAAAATATAATTTTACCTCTATAAATTATTAGTAAGACCCCCACCTTGAATATGCAGTGCAATTTTGAACACTAGTTTTTTTAAGACATTACAGAACTGCAAAAAAAAAAATGCAGAGGAGAGTAACAAAATTGATAAGATGAATGGAAGATTTGGAAAGTCTCTGAAGGTGACCAAAGCAGCAATTATTAGCTAACCTGTTTATCAATAGAACTGTACAAAGGGCAAGGGGTCATCCATTCAAAATTGAGGAACATATTTCACCTACAGAAGTGTAATGGTTACTTTATAGTAAGGATATAGAATTAAATGCCTAATGATGTTGTTTTAGCAAATTCAGTAGATGCTTTTGAAAAAAGGTCAGATTTTTTTTCAATGCAGCATATACAGGGATATAGCAGTTAGTATTGGCAGAATAGTTACTTATTGATCCAAGGAGAACTATAATTGCCACTTTGGAGTCAAGAAGCAATTCTTTTCTCTTGGAGGTACAATTTGAAATTGCTTCAGTTTGGCTTATTTATTTATATTCCATCTTTTAGATCAACTGTAGTAACAGCAATTTGTGAATGGCAGAACTTGCTAGGTTTAAGTGTTTTTCAACCTATATTGCTATTTAACTACATATTTTTTTTATTCCTATAGACAAAGCTTTCTGGTAAGGTTCCTATAAAACATACATAGCCAAGGCCCCCTCAAGAGTTGCTGAATTATCCCAAAATAATTTACACCTACTGGATGTTGTGCTCATACCATTGATAGAAGAAACAAAACCATAATAAACCTTTTTACAATTATTACTAAACATATATGAATGATTCTAATTAACGGTTATTTGCTTTTTTAGAAACATAGATAAAGATGGCAGACACGAGCTGTGCAATGCTAAAAAGGTAATGATTTAAACTAAAAAGCAAAGTTTCAAAAGTAATTGCAGGATTTAGCATCAAGAAGCCAAGCTCTAAAACTTCTCCCTTTAAAGTCAATATAAATCAATAGTAGAATTGGACGAATTTGTTAATATATTCAAATTTGAATGTTAGTACTAATGTTATTGTAGAAATTCGATTTACATAATTGAACAAATATTCTTAAAAATTCTATAGTCGAATGCTATTTACAGTTTTTGAATATTCATAATTAGATCGAATGTCCACATTCAGAATTTCGAATGTAACATTCATTTTAACAAATACTATTCAGAAGTTCAATAGTTCATGTGGTAGGGAATTTAGTAAATTGATACATAATAGATACAAATATATAAATTCAAATTTTTAGAATTCGAATATTACATAATTTGAATATTGCATTTAAAGAAAGCATTTGAAATACTATTACAAATATATAATTTCAAATTTTTCAAATTCTAATATTGCATAATTTGAATATTTAATTTAAAGAAAGCATTAGAAATACTATTACAAATGAATAAATCTAATTTTTCAAATTTGAATATTGCATTATTCAAATCGAATTATTACAAAAAATTGAATCGAATATTACATTTAAAGAAAGCATTAAAAATACTATTACATTAAACAAATGTTAGAATGTTGTACAAAAATTTAAAATTCAAAACGAAAGGACGAATGTGTTAAAATTAGTTTAATTTTTCAAATGTTGCGAAACATTACCCCATCGCTAATCAATAGATGTTATTTTAGTGCAGTTTAAATTAAATTCACATCTATTCTTATATACATCATTTCTAAAGTTTTTGCCATTTTTATTTGTATCCCAACACCAAGCTAACAAAAAATGTGAAACTGACACAAGTGAAATTGTTTACTGAATACCTGAGCTGCAAAGAAAAACAATACCCTTTTTTATTTTTATTGAGGGTTCAGATCAAGGCAATACAGACATAATGCAATATAGGGCCAGTTTCTAGTGGAGTGCAAAAATGCGCTTTCGCAAGCACAATATTTGCTCTCCACTCAGTAATACCGCTACATGCAAATGTGCGCTGGTATTACAAGTCGAGCGTAATGTGAATGCAACCTCACGTTCGCATTGTATGGTAGCTTTGCACTCATGAGAGTGCGCTTCCATTAGCTTTAATGGGAGCCTCGTTCTTATGCTGATAGTCACAGAAGAGAACCTAGTGCAGCAAAGAGAGAAAGTTGTGCAGAGATGGGCAGCAAAGTTTAAATATACAGTATATGTATATGAATATATACATATAAAATAAATATACACAAATATATTTATGTATTTATATGTGTATATACACATGTTAACACATAAATATATATGTATATAAGCATATACAAACGTATTTACAGTTTAAACACAGTCCTCATAGACCGCAATGTAAAGGCACCCCACATCCCCTCACTTTAACCCCTTATAACTGCTCCGTGCAGTTATTATTTTAAAAAATAAAGATGCTATATTTATATATATATATATATATAGAGAGAGAAAGAGAGAAGTGCACTCACAGGAATGAACAACTGGCTCAATACCATTGATAGCCTGTTCTATGGCAATTTACCACCTGGGTGCAGCTTTTTAGCCCAGTAATGCTTTTCACAGAGTAGATCTTTCCTGTAGAATATCAGTCTGAACCCGCCTATTACGGTCAGTCTAGCGCCGAAATACCAGGCAATTCCTCTCTGAACAAGGGACACAGCAACCGCAGACGATCATTACGGCCTTCATTGGGCCTCGTCAGTGAGGTGTAGCCATATTCTTCTAAGCACACTGAGCAAGGAGTCCACGTCTGGTTGCCCCTTTTTCCCATAGGGAGACTAAATACATATAGAGAGAAGTGCACTCACAGGAACGAACAACTGGCTCAATAACATTGTTAGCCTGTTCTATGGCGATTCACCACCTGGGTGCAGCTTTTTAGCCCAGTAATGCCTTTCACAGAGTAGAACTTTCCTGTAGTATATCAGTCTGATCCCGCCTATTACGGTCAGTCCAGCGCCGAAATACCGGGCAATTCCTCTCTGAACAAGGAACACAGCAACCCCAGACGATCGTTTCGGCCTTCATTGGGCCTTGTCAGTGAGGTGTAGCTATATTCCTCTAAGCACACTGAGCAAGGAGTCCACTTCTGGTTGCCCCTTTTTCCCATAGGGAGACTAAATACATACAGAGATAAGTGCACTCACAGGAACGAACAACTGGCTCAATAACATTGTTAGCCTGTTCTATGGTGATTTACCACCTGGGTGTAGCTTTTTTTTTTTTTTTTTTTTTTTTTTACCAGAATGCAATAAATATATCATGAACTCACGCATTTGTACTAGATGTACAAGATGGATACAATCCAAAACAATATAGTACATAGGTAGGAAGACAATGGGAACATGATAATGCTTAATCTGGCGCTATCATCAACTGGTCGTTATTTTGTTTCCTGAGCACATATGTATCATTAAAACATTCTGTACTTTAACAAAACACAAGGAGAAGTTACGGCTTATTGGACCAAATGTGCATATCAAGAGGAAAGAAAAAACTAATGTTAACAACATGTAACCTGTACATAGGTAATAACAAGATCAAACCACAATAATATGTTTGTCAGGATATATACAAATCAAGTCAGGCTTAGGTCAATATAACAAAAACCTCAAATTTTATATTCATATGAACCTCCTGAGAATAAAAGGGCCACTCTTGGACACAGGAACAGTAACATATGGCAACTGGTTTGATGTATAGCCACGCATGGGTTTCAGAAGCATGTAACAGTAATATCTATAAATAGAATGCAACAGTGTATTGAGTATATAAAACAACATAGGAATCACCATGTGATAGGGAAGTTTGACAGGTGTGCTGTAGATGCTATACCTAAACTTAAATGTTATTAAATGCATTGATAGGGCTCAGAATATCGGCGTACAGGCGTGTACAAATCAGTACCAATGGTCTCTCTATTATAAGGGAATTTAAGACTGCCCAATCATTATCAAACGTTAAGACTAAAGAGCTCATAGTTTTAATGTTCAGCATTGTAAGATTCATATCCTTGAACCCGAGTTCCTGATAAACTCACATGTAGTTATTATCTGATTAGCCTAAGCTGTCTAGGCCTCTGACAGCCCAGACCAAACTACGTATCAAGGTTAGAGCAAATAAACACAACAGTGTCTGAGGGAGTAGGAATATTAAATATTATAGTAATAATAAGGAGCCATTATAGATAAATAATAGGTAGTCACTGTCTCTGTTCGGTGGGAGTTAGGAGCTAGAAAGGGCAGGGTGACCTAGGATTTACAGTACTAGTTCTATAGAAGACTACTAAAATCTCTTATATTTAGTTTGAGTGTGTAGAAGTACTGATTATTGGGAGGAAGTGCACTCTACAGATGGGCTATGATCATGAAGGCAGTAATCTTTATAATAACATCAACAACTCTGTCAGTCAGAGTAAAGTAAGGGATAATATAAGCATGAGGCTGCATAAATAATACACATACTCTTAGTCACATGCATAAATGAATGCTCTTAAGATGTAGATTAGTGACCAGAATAAGTCCCCATGAAGATTTCAGCATAGGTAACAAACAGTATGCGCAGCTACAGTGTTCAGACATTATAGTCCTAATAGGCAGTGCTATTCTAGTATGTATAAGGAGATATGATTATGTCACAGGCAGCATGGGTGTTATTCTGGCATGAGAACCTCTCTCTCAGCCTATTCCTCGCGGCACAGTATAAGACGTTCCCAAGGGGTGAAGGAGTCCTGTGAAAGGGGAATGTACTTTTAAATGCTTAGGTCTCAGCCGGCCTCCCGTTCTCAAGTATCTCCATTTGCTGGAGCCAGAGCAGAGTTCCACTCTCACACCATCCCCATGCACTGTCAGGGCCAGGAACAAATGAGTATGAATAAACCCCCTCCTTAAGTGTGGAATTTCCGGCATTGTAGATCTGACACTGCTCCACGGTCCCTTAGCAGCTACATTTTAGATTCATAATTGGGAGTGATCTCTGTCACTGGGTCAGATGGGGTCCCCATTTCAGACTCTTCTATCAATGCGCCACGCTCACATATGGTGCCCAGCTCTGCAATGTCAGATGATGTTTCTGAGAATATAGGTCTCTCAGTATGGGGTGTTAAGGTGAGCGGAGGTACTTTGGTGGTAGCGGTTTCGCAGTATTTATGAGTGCGGGTGCTAGGGACCTCTGTTACGTCATCTCTTACCGCTCTAGGTGGAGAATCACCCTCCAGTTCCCTAATAGACTGTTTTTTGGGCTCTGATGTCACACCTTCAATGTTTAGAGTAGTTATAAGAAGGTTGCATAGTTCCTTTTCCAGATTCCCGTAGTAGTCATCTATGAGCTGGGTCAATTGGGATTCCCATCTACTTAGGCTCTCCATTTTCATTGTAGAGTTTAGGCAGATCGCTGGAGCCACCCTGCAGCAGTTATATTTGA
Organism: Bombina bombina; assembly: GCF_027579735.1. Classification (NCBI taxonomy): domain Eukaryota; kingdom Metazoa; phylum Chordata; class Amphibia; order Anura; family Bombinatoridae; genus Bombina; species Bombina bombina. The sequence goes on along the minus strand of NC_069501.1, from coordinate 194,305,262 downwards.
ATAGGTGATTTGCTCTGTATTATGATAAATGTGGAGAAAGGACCTGCAGTGTCTTGCGGGATGTTACTGCACCATAACGACAGAGACACATTGGTGTCCTGCCGGGGTGTTAAATAGGAGGCTGCAACCCTTAAAAAGCTCTGGTAGGCTGAATCTGGCACCAAATCCAAAAAAAGGGATACCATTCAAAAAAGCTTTCGTTGCTGCAACTTTTTTATCACAAGGTAATACTCGATGTAGTATTTGAAAAACGATTATTTGCAGATCTGTTTGGAGCAGCAGACAGTCTTGCGACCTATCATGGCCGTCGGCCGGAAGTTCCCCCTGGGTGCAGCTTTTTAGGCCAGTAATGCTTTTCACAGAGTAGAGTATATATATATATATATATATATATATATATATATATATATTTTTTTTTTTTTGGGGGGCAAATTTGGAAACATTTATTTCATTAACCAGAGATCTGATCTCTAGTTAATGAATGCTAGCGCAAAGTGTTATTCCGAGCTCTCTGTAACATTAACCAGCCACTAGCAATGGCTGGTTATTTAACGTGTGCCTGTAAATAGGCAAATAAAAGATTGTTAAATCCCAAAATTATGTGACAAGACAATACTAGGTAATAGGAAAAACAGGATCATAAAACAAATTGTCTTTATGATATCCATAAAATTATAGAAAAGAAAATTATGAAAACCCACATTTTTCTGCCTCCTAATACAGAAAGAGGGCATGCCTAGAACACTTGCAAAACAAAACTTAAACAGCAGCATTTTATAGAAAGGCCACTTATGAAATAAAAAATATCCTGTGAACTTGTCTTTGGTTTCTGAAGTAAATAAGCTTAGAAAGGAATAGAGCAATAGTAACCCTATATCCAATGCTCCATAGCAAATAATCAGGTAGATTACGAGTTATGCGCGTTAGAGGGTTTGTAACGAAAGTTGCATTATTTCACCCTCCATAGCGCTGCCATTACAAGTTTTATTTTAAAGATTTTTTTGCGTTTTAACAATCTTTATTAACAAATATTAATGTTACAACATTAGAAATCAAGGACATCAACAATTGTCAAAATAAATAATAAATACAGACAAGAAATGGTATTGATATTGTTATACATTGACAGCTGGTAGATAGTTGAACATATAGCATAATCTATAGGGTATTATCCAACAATATAGGACATCCACCCACGAATAAGTCTCCAACCAGGGAAAATAAGAGAAACAAAGAGAAACAAGGGCCTGTGTATAAGGTTGAGTGTTATAATTGCTGAAGGTTATGTCGAACTGGTAAGTGGGGGGGGGGGGGGGTGGAAGGGGAGAGGAGGGAGAGAGAGAGAAAATAAAGGGGGGGAGGGGAAGAGGAAAGGGGGGAAAGAGGTGAAGCCGAGAGCAGGGGGGAAGAGAGTCAAGGTGGAGGAAATGAGAACAGCATTTCTGTTCGTTATCTAATTTCTTTCCAGACTTCCCAGGACTGACAGTGAAGATTTATCTTGTTATTGATGGTAAAGATAGGGCCCTCCATTATCTCAAGATAGGTCATTGTTTTAATGATATCGCTCCAGGTAGGGAGTGTAGTTTGTTTCCAGAGGCAGGCAATAGATAGTTTGACTGCCATCAATAAATATATACTAATTAGTTCTTTGGGGGTAAGAGGAGACCCAATGGATAGATGGCACAATAAAGTTTGTGGTGTAGTCCACAGAGTGTGATTCAGGTTGAGACATTTGCGAGAGAGCAACCCCCAAAGGGGCTGCAACTTCAGGCATTCCCACCACACATGGTCTGGCGATCCCACCATGCCACAACCTCTCCAGCACAGGGGGGAATTTAGAGGGCAAATTTTGAAGAGCCTTAAGGGGGTTATGTGCCACTGGGTGAAAACTTTTAGGTATAGCTCCAGTAAGATGATACAGTGAAGAGCCTGTTTGGCTATTAATGTGGCGTCGGACCAGTCATCTTGAGTAGCATGGAACCCAAGAGTTCTCTCCCAAGAGATAATATGAGAAGATTTATAGTAAATAGGGGGATTAAGCATATCATGATAGCAGATTGACAATGCCCTAAGGATCCTTTTGGATGTGTCCCATCTTTTTTTCCCAATTAGCGGAAGCTCGTAGGGGCAAGGTAGCAAACCCCCAAGATTGGAGGAGGCTCCTAAGTCTCCAGAACTTGAACTGTAACAACTGGGGGTATTTATAAGTGGAATGAAAGTTTGCAAGTGAGATTAATTTGCCCTCTGGGAAAAGACACTTTCTATTAGTGATACCATGTGAGTGCCACAACAATAGGTGCCAATTAGTGATGTCACGAACCTAAAAATTTGGGTTCGCGAACGGAGAACTCGAACTTCCACAAATGTTTGCGAACCGGCAAACCGGGCGAACCGCCATAGACTTCAATAGGCAGGTGAATTTTAAAACCCACAGGGACTCTTTCTGGCCACAATAGTGATGGAAAAGTTGTTTCAAGGGCATTAACACCTGGACTGTGGCATGCCGGAGGGGGATCCATGGAAAAACTCCCATGGAAAATTACATAGTTGATGCAGAGTCTGGTTTTAATCCATAAAAGGCATAAATCACCTAACATTCCTAAATTGTTCGGAATAACGTGCTTTAAAACATCAGGTATGATGTTGCATCGATCAGGTAGTGTAAGGATTACGTGTAAGGGTTACGCCTGCTTCACAGTGCACAGTGTAGGTGATATACCTGACCTGACCATGCTTTGCAGACCAGGTATCAGTGGTCAGATGGACCCTTGCCCCAACACTGTGTGCCAGACATGCCATTATAGCAGACTTATATGGCTTTGGCGTTGCTTTTTGGTAATTAGAAGGCTGCTAAATGCCACTGCGCACCACACGTGTTTTATGCCCAGCAGTGAAGGGGTTAATTAGGGAGCATGTAGGCAGCTTGTAGAGTGTAGCTCTAGCTTAAGTGTAGTGTAGTAGACAACCCAAAGTATTGATCTAGGCCCATTTCGGTATATTTCATGCCACCATTTCACCGCCAAATGCGTTCAAATAAAAAAACAATTGTTCACTTTTTCACAAACTTTAGGTTTCTCACAGAAATTATTTACAAACAACTTATGCAATTATGGCATAAATGGTTGTAAATGCTTCTCTGGGATCCCCTTTGTTCAGAAATAGCAGACTTATATGGCTTTGGCGTTGCTTTTTGGTAATTAGAAGGCTGCTAAATGTCACTGCGCACCACACGTGTTTTATGCCCAGCAGTGAAGGGGTTAATTAGGGAGCATGTAGGGAGCTTGTAGAGTTAATTTTAGCTTAAGTGTAGTGTAGTAGACAACCCAAAGTATTGATCTAGGCCCATTTTGGTATATTTCATGCCACCATTTCACCGCCAAATGCGATCAAATTTTAAAAAAAAATTAATTTTTTTTCGCAATTTTAGGTTTCTCACTGAAATTATTTACAAACAGCTTGTGCAATTATGGCACAAATGGTTGTAAATGCTTCTCTGGGATCCCCTTTGTTCAGAAATAGCAGACATATATGACTTGCTTTCTGGTAATTAGAAGGCTGCTAAATGCTGCTGCGCATCACACGTGTATTATGGCTAGCAGTGAAGGGGTTAATTAGGTAGTTTGTAGGGAGCTTGCAGGGTTAATTTTAGCTTTAGTGTAGAGATCAGCCTCCCACCTGACACATCAGACCCCCTGATCCCTACCAAACAGCTCCCTTCCCTCCCCCACCCCACAATTGTCCCCGCCATCTTAAGTACTGGCAGAAAGTCTGCCAGTACTAAAATAAAAGGTTTTAAAAAAAAAAAATGTTATAGCATATTTACATATGCTGTGGTGTAGCATCCCCCCTTAGCCCCCAACCTCCCTGATCCCCCCCAAAACAGCTCTCTAACCCTCCCCATCTGCCTTATTGGCGGCCATCTGCTATTATTTCACAGTCAAAAAAGTTTGTTTTTTTTTTAAATGTACACTACTGTTACACCAGATATGAGTGGTGCCACTGGCACAAGTCTGAAAGTCTGAAAGGGAGAGCGAGCTCGGCAGAGTGGCTTGTTCCAATCTCCACCACTTACACTCTGAGGTAGCAGTGTTCCAATGAAGGATGTGAGCAAGCCTAGAAGTCTCATGGTAGAGCGCCAAGTTGGGGGCTCCAGCGCCTCCACTTAGCAATGGCTGTTACATGATTCTTGTGGCTATGCGCGGATGTTTAAATTTCCAGATTAATTTATTACATAGCAATTGAAATTTTCCTATCAGGGATTTGGGTATGGGTATCGGCAAGGTCCGCAAAAGGTAGGTTAGTTTGGGCAAGAGGGTCATTTTAAAGGCTGCTACTCTGCCCAGCCAGGAAATGAATGGGACATTCCAATGATCTACACACCTCTGAAAGGAGTGGATAGAAATTGCCTTCCACAATGGTAGAGATGTTCCAAGAGAGAAAGACTCCCAGATGTTTCATTTTTTGTCGCCACCAGTTAAACGTATAACGTTTCTTATGGTCAGCATAAATTGCATCAGGTATATTAAGAGCAAAGGCGTCAGTTTTGTTGACATTTAATTTATAGTAGCTAACCATCCCAAAGGTATCGAGGAGTTCAAAGAGGGCGGGAAGGGAGTGGGAAGGGTCTCCCAGGAATACAGTAAGATCGTCAGCGAACAGTGCAATTTTCTGGGGCATACCTGCAATAACTACACCCCTGATATCCTTGCTGATTGCTTCAGCTAGGGGTTCCATAATAAGTGCGAATATCAAGGGTGACAGGGGACATCCCTGTCTTGTTCCATTGGTGATAGGAAAAGAAGGAGAGAGAAAACCCAAACCTCTGACTGCTGCCGATGGAGAGGAATATAAAGCTTTGACACAGGAGTGGAAGTGCAGCAGAAAACAAAACTTATCTAAGACTGCAAATAGATAAAGCCAATTCACGCGATCAAATGCCTTTTCGCCATCTAAGGCTAGGGTGGTGCAAGGGATGTTCTTGCGCTTGGCTTCAAAGAACATGTTCAAAATGCGTCTAGTATTGTGGGGACCCTCTCCTCCGGGGGTGAACCCCACCTGGTTCCAATCTATTAAGGAAGGGATAATATGGCTAAGTCTGGTAGCTAGGACCTTGGCCAAAAGCTTCGTATCCACATTAATTAGCGAGATAGGTCTAAAGTTCTCACATGCGTTGGGGTCTTTACCGGGTTTTGGTATGGTCACTATAGTCGCCCCTAGGAACTCAGGGGGAAGGGCACCCGTCTGCCTAGCCAAAGTGAAAACTCTAGTAAGAAGGGGTACAAGGAGAGAGCTAAATTTCTTATAGAAAATGGCAGTATACGCATTAGGACCTGGGGTCTTGTGTGGTTTTAAGGTTTTAATGGCTAGGGCTATCTCTTGCACACTGATGCGAGAGTCTAAAAGGTCTTTCTGTTCATCTGTCAATGTCGGTAGGGATAATGTGTCAAGAAATTTATTGATTACTACAGAGGAATGGACAGGGGCATCTTGGGAGCTTTTTCTGTTATACAAGTCATAATAGTATTTGGCGAATGCCATACCTATATAAGCCGGGAAACTGACTATTCCGCCAGGCGTCTTAATGTAAGGTATACGAGCATCAGCTGTCCTCTGCCTCAGCTTGTTGTCTAAGAGGTGGTCTGCCTTATTTCCTTTGGCATAGTAGGTTTGCTTCACTTTTTGTAATAGCCTTTGCACTTTGACATTTTCTAAGTTCGCGATTTGTAACTTTACTGAATCTATTTGTGCAAGGACATTGGGGTCAAGCGTGACCTTATGCTGGGATGTAAGACTACATAGCAGAACATGAAGTTGCACCAGGGTCTCTCCCTGAGCTTTTCTATTCTTGGATTTGAGTTTGATTAAAAGACCTCGGACATGGAAGAAGCCATCATAAGGCCAGTAATATCTTGATAGTGATAGTGTCAACAAAGAGGAGTAAATCTTTCAGACATCTTATATAACAAAATCACTGACAAGCACATCAGAAACCCCCTAGTTCGGCTAAAACAAAACAAGGGGAGAGGGTATAGAGCCCTACATTAAGGGAGTCCACTACAGTCAACTCCAACCCAAAACAGAAGAGACTAGTCTTGACCTGAAAAAACATCTTAACTTGACCAAAGCTTTTACTTTCTTCCCGCCACTACGCTGGTAACTCAATAAACTGACGGTTCCACGTAACTTCTGGTATTTAGCCTGCTTGAGAGTCATCAACCAAGCTGACCCCTATGAAAGTAGACAAATATTTTAAAGTCTCCGCCACACAATCCATTCCCATAATGGCGGGCAAGCAGAAACTGGTGGTCAGAAGACAGAAGCAAACAATAGAATCCCAGATAAAACCGCTTGCACCTCCAGACAAAGAGCAGACTCAGGATATCTCACAATCTTTAAGAAGGCCTAGATTTGGAGTTTGGCGGTAGCCATGAAAACCAGCGTTAGAGGCTCCTAACGCTGGTTTTAGGCTACCTCCGGTATTTGGAGTCACTCAAAAAAGGGTCTAACGCTCACTTTTCAGCCGCGACTTTTCCATACCGCAGATCCCCTTACGTCAATTGCGTATCCTATCTTTTCAATGGGATCTTTCTAACTCCGGTATTTAGAGTCGTGTCTGAAGTGAGCGTTAGAATTCTAACGACAAAACTCCAGCCGCAGAAAAAAAGTCAGTAGTTAAGAGCTTTCTGGGCTAACGCCGGTTGATAAAGCTCTTAACTACTGTACTCTAAAGTACACTAACACCCATAAACTACCTATGTACCCCTAAACCGAGGCCCCCCCACATCGCCGACACTCGATTAAATTTTTTTAACCCCTAATTTGCCGACCGCCACCTACGTTAAATTTATGTACCCCTAATCTGCTGCCCCTAACACCGCCGACCCCTATATTATATTTATTAACCCCTAACCTGCCCCCCACAACGTCGCAGCCAGCTACCTACAATAATTAACCCCTAATCTGCCGACCGCAAAGAGCCGCCACCTACATTATAGCTATGTACCCCTAATCTGCTGCCCCTAACACCGCCGACCCCTATATTATATTTATTAAGCCCTAATCTGCCTCCCTCAACGTCGCCTCTACCTGCCTACACTTATTAACCCCTAATCTGCCGAGCGGACCGCACCGCTACTATAATAAAGTTATTAACCCCTAATCCGCCTCACTAACCCTATCATAAATAGTATTAACCCCTAATCTGCCCTCCCTAACATCGCCGACACCTAACTTCAATTATTAACCCCTAATCTGCCGACCGGAGCTCACCGCTATTCTAATAAATGTTTTAACCCCTAAAGCTAAGTCTAACCCTAACACTAACACCCCCCTAAGTTAAATATAATTTAAATCCAACGAAATTAATTAACTCTTCTTAAATAAATTATTCCTATTTAAAGCTAAATACTTACCTGTAAAATAAATCCTAATATAGCTACAATATAAATTATAAGGATATTATAGCTATTTTAGGATTTATATTTATTTTACAGGTAACTTTGCATTTATTTTAACCAGGTACAATAGCTATTAAATAGTTAAGAACTATTTAATAGCTAAAATAGTTAAAATAATTTCAAAATTAACTGTAAAATAAATCCTAACCTAAGTTACAATTAAACCTAACACTAGACTATCAATAAATTAATTAAATAAAATACCTACAATTACCTACAATTAAACCTAACACTACACTATCAATAAATTAATTAAATAAAATACCTACAATTACCTACAATTAAACCTAACACTACACTATCAATACATTAATTAAATACAATATCTACAAATAAATACAATGAAATAAACTAACTAAAGTACAAAAAATAAAAAAGAACTAAGTTACAAAAAATAAAAAAATATTTACAAACATTAGAAATATATGACAACAATTTTAAACTAATTACACCTACTCTAAGCCCCCTAATAAAATAACAAAGCCCCCCAAAATAAAAAAATGCCCTACCCTATTCTAAATTACTAAAATTCAAAGCTCTTTTACCTTACCAGCCCTGAACAGGGCCCTTTGCGGGGAATGCCCCAAGAAGTTCAGCTCTTTTGCCTTTAAAAAAAAACATACAATACCCCCCCCAACATTACAACCCACCACCCACATACCCCTAATCTAACCCAACCCCCCCTTAAATAAACCTAACACTAAGCCCCTGAAGATCTTCCTACCTTATCTTCACTTAACCAGGTATCACCGATCCGTCCTGGCTCCAAAATCTTCATCCAAGCCCAAGCGGGGGCTAGACATCCATCATCCGACGGCTGAAGAAGTCCAGAAGAGGGTCCAAAGTCTTCATCCTATCCGGGAAGAAGAGTAGATCCGGACCGGCAACCATCTTCTTCAAAGCGGCATCTTCTATCTTCATCCGATGAGGACCGGCTCCATCTTGAAGACCTCCATCGCGGATCCATCCTTCTTCTCCGACGACTAGACGACGAATGACGGTTCCTTTAAATGATGTCATCCAAGATGGCGTCCCTCGAATTCCGATTGGCTGATAGGATTCTATCAGCCAATCAGAATTAAGGTAGGAATATTCTGATTTGCTGATGGAATCAGCCAATCAGAATCAAGTTCAATCCGATTGGCTGATCCGCGTAGGATGTCTTCAGGATGCTGCCGCTCCACTCCGGATGGATGACGATAGAAGATCCCGCTTAGATGAAGACTTCAATCGGATGGAAGACCTCTTCTGCCCCGCTTGGATGAAGACTTCTACCGGATGGAGGACCTCTTCTTGCTCCGCTTGGATGAAGAATTTGGCTCGGCTGGGTGAAGACGACTCAAGGTAGGGAGATCTTCAGGTGCTTAGTGTTAGGTTTATTTAAGGGGGGTTTGGGTTAGATTAGGGGTATGTGGGTGGTGGGTTGTAATGTTGGGGGGGTATTGTATGTTTTTTTTTACAGGCAAAAGAGCTGAACTTCTTGGGGCATGCCCCACAAAGGGCCCTGTTCAGGGCTGGTAAGGTAAAAGAGCTTTGAACTTTAGTAATTTAGAATAGGGTAGGGCATTTTTTTATTTTGGGGGGCTTTGTTATTTTATTAGGGGGCTTAGAGTAGGTGTAATTAGTTTAAAATTGTTGTAATATATTTCTAATGTTTGTAAATATTTTTTTATTTTTTGTAACTTAGTTCTTTTTTATTTTTTGTACTTTAGTTAGTTTATTTCATTGTATTTATTTGTAGATATTGTATTTAATTAATGTATTGATAGTGTAGTGTTAGGTTTAATTGTAGGTATTTTATTTAATTAATTTATTGATAGTCTAGTGTTAGGTTTAATTGTAACTTAGGTTAGGATTTATTTTACAGGTAATTTTGTAATTATTTTAACTATTTTAGCTATTAAATAGTTCTTAACTATTTAATAGCTATTGTACCTGGTTAAAATAAATACAAAGTTACCTGTAAACTAAATATTAATCCTAAAATAGCTATAATATAATTATAATTTATATTGTAGCTATATTAGGATTTATTTTACAGGTAAGTATTTAGCTTTAAATAGGAATAATTTATTTAAGAAGAGTTAATTAATTTCGTTATATTTAATTTAGGGGGGTGTTAGTGTTAGGGTTAGACTTAGCTTTAGGGGTTCATACATTTATTAGAATAGCGGTGAGCTCCGGTCGGCAGATTAGGGGTTAATAATTGAAGTTAGGTGTCGGCGATGTTAGGGAGGGCAGATTAGGGGTTAATACTATTAATTATAGGGTTAGTGAGGTTGATTAGGGGTTAATAACTTTATAATAATAGAGGTGCGGTCCACTCGGCAGATTAGGGGTTAATAAGTGTAGGCAGGTGGAGGAGACATTGTGGGGGGCAGATTAGGGGTTAATAAATATAATATAGGGGTCGGCGGTGTTAGGGGCAGCAGATTAGGGGTACATAGGGATAATGTAAGTAGCGGCGGTTTACGGAGTGGCAGATTAGGGGTTAAAAATAATATGCAGGGGTCAGCGATAGCGGGGGCGGCAGATTAGGGGTTAATAAGTGTAAGGCTAGGGGTGTTTAGACTCGGGGTACATGTTAGAGTGTTAGGTGCAGACGTAGGAAGTGTTTCCCCATAGCAAACAATGGGGCTGCGTTAGGAGCTGAACGTGGCTTTTTTGAAGGTGTTAGGTTTTTTTTCAGCTCAAACAGCCCCACTGTTTCCTATGGGGGAATCATGCACGAGCACGTTTTTGAGGCTGGCCGCGTCTGTAAGCAACTCTGGTATTGAGAGTTGCAGTGGCGTTAAATATGCTCTACACTCCTTTTTTGGAGCCTAACGCAGCCATTCTGTGGACTCTCAATACCAGAGTTATTTTAAAGGTGCGGCCAGAAAAAAGCCAGCGTTAGATACGTGGGTCCTTACCGACAAAACTCTAAATCTAGCCGTAAATGATTTAAAGGCCTTTTTTCTCCCCAAAATGGAGTCACTGCAGGCAGGTATGGATACCATCACCACCGAAATCAGGCAATATTCTACGCATTTACAACAAGCGGAACAGCGAATCTCGGATGTAGAGGACACCCAACATTTGTCCTCCATCACTATACAAAGATTAGAATCTCAGAACTCTATGCTCCAAGGGAAACTAGATGACCTTGAGAATCGATCCTGCCGCAACAACCTGAGGGTGGTGGGGGTGCCTGAGTCGATCAAGAATAAAGATTTACTTGAATTCACAGCCTTGACACTACCCAAGTTACTGCAACTAGATCCAGACACCCTGCTGCTTGATGTTGAAAGGGCACACAGGATAGGGCCAGAAACCCTACCATCCAGATACAACCAACGCCCCAGACAAGTCATCTTTAAGCTACTGCACTACCAGGAAAAATTAGCAGTTCTTAAAGCATACAGATCTCAACTTTGAAGGGCATAAATTGCTCATCTTTCAGGACTATTCTGCTGAGGTTGCAAGGAAGAGAAAAGAATTCGTACCACACTGCTCGAAGTTACATTCACAAGGCCGTCAAGTCTCACTCTACCCCGCTAAACTCCAGCTTATGACCCCTACGGGTCCTAAACTCTTCATTACACCACAACAACTGCAAGAATACCTAGATAACGAAGCAAGAGATGGAGAGAGCTGAAGGACATCTCTCATTCTTGAACTCCTTCTATTTAATATTAAAGTTCTACTTCAAACTGACTTTACATAATTTTATTGCATATTCTTGGACTGAGAGCAATCTTGGTCCCTCAGATGACAACATTGCAAAGATCCAGGAAATTGTGTGGACAGATCCACACAAACAGCCCAACCCCATGTTACAACCCACCCCTAGCACTAAATGTAATGCTACTGTTCTCCAGCTAGATGGCGAGCAAATGCATTTCCTGTTGTTACAACTTACCTTTTTTATATTTTCAGGTCTTGAGGGGAGTCTCCGGAACCCATGTCGGCCAGTGCTGGATGTCCAAGGGAAAGTATTGCCAATTCTAGAGCAAGAAAACTATGAGTTGTTGAACCTACATACCCACAAAACGATGCCACAAACACATACCTACTACCACTCCATGGTAATTCATAAATCTGACTGTAGTGGCCCCAACACTGATTCACTAGGTCACAAATCTCCACACCCTCTCAATCCCCCCCTACACACCAGATTACTTACCTTTCCCCCCTTATAGCATGTCTCTAGCACTCAAAATAGTTTCTTGGAATGTGGGAGGCATCACCCCCCAGCCAAAAGAAGCATCATCCTACAGCACTTTTATCACCTACACACAGATATAGCCTTACTGTAGGAGACACATCTGATGGGCACGGAACATGAGAAGTTAAAGATCAGATGGGTTGGTCAGGTCCTCTACACACCAACAGAGGGGCGCAAGTGAGGAGTGGCTATACTTGTTAGGAAAGGCTTACCGGTGCAGATCACAACTCTTAACATTGACCCACAAGGCAGATTCATAATGGCAACCCTTCAAACAGCAGGGAAATGTTACATTGTATGCAGTGTTTATGGCCCCAACTGCCCACTTCCACAATTCTGGCACTCCTTACAAGCAGCCTTGCTTCCACACGCAGACAAACCTCTCTTGGTGGGAGGAGACATCAATCTGATCCAAGCTATGCCCCTAGACCGCAGAACTGACACTCATAATGCAGACCAAGCCAAAGGACAGTCCAGGAGACATAAAACAGAAACCAGTAACATTGCTGCCTTTAAAACCACTTTGAATCTTGTGGACTTCTGGAGGCTATGCCAACCGACCCAGAGAGACTTCACATGTGTCTCGAAGGTGCATGGATCTTTATCCCAGATAGATTACTTCCTGTGTTCCTCACAACTAAATAATCAGATCAGGCGCACTCAAATCACTGACATTTGGTTAGAATTACAACCCACCACACATAACCACTGTTCCCTCTAAGACCAGTTTTTTGTGCGGCCCAGAAGTGAAACAGTTAATCAAGTAACCACACCCAGCAATTAGCAAACATTGCACAATGCAGACTGGAAGGTGTGGTTTTCTTATTAACTGTTTCACTTCTGGGCCGCACACAAAACTGGCCTTAGAGGGAACACTGTACATAACCCCTGGCAGTTCCCCACATACTTATACAATAATCTAGAGTTCCAAAAACACCTGAAAGCAGGCTGGCTAGAATACGCTAAATTTAACGCCCAACATCAAAACACCTATTCTGGAATGCCTCAAAGGTGGTAATGCGGGGTCACATAACCAGTTTTACAGCTCACTACAACTCTAAACACAAATGATTAAATGCAAACACAAACTCTTCAGTCACGACAGCCTACAATGATTATTTAGCTCACCCTTCCATTCATAACAGACTAAAATATTATGAATTGAAGAAGATTAGAGATGATGTCCTACAGCAACAATACTTAACATTTCAACACCACAGGCCGGGACGTTTCTACAGATTTGGGAAGAGAACAGGGAAACTTCTGGACAACACGGTAAAGCTAACCACCCCTAAATCATTAATCACCTCTATAACATCTAACGGGGTTTCCCAAACTGACAAGAAGGCAATCATAGAGGAATTTATTCGCTTTTATACAGACCTTTACTCCAATCATGTTGCTTCTCCCAGAGATAAGGATAACTTCTGGTCCCAAGTACAAATACCCACTATTCCCTCTGAGCAGCTAGACCTCCTAAACGCATCCATAACAGCCCTAGAAGTACAAAAGTCTATAAGCAATGCCAAATCAGGCAAGACCCCAGGGCGGACAAAATACTACAAAATACTTCAGAAGGAACTTAGTCAACTCTTAGCCCAATCTTACACAGCCTACTTAAAAAACACAGCCCAACCGGCAAAATCCTTTGCAGATGCGCATATGTGCCTGATCCCTAAGCCTGACAGGGACCCCAATCTGGCTACCTCCTATAGACCCATATCATTGTTGAACAATGATTACAAGCTTTTCACAGCCATCCTAGCTGATAGACTGGATGGAGTAGTAGGAAGTATCATCCACAAAGACCAAACTGGTTTATGAAACATCGCTTGTCGGTCACAAACATCCGCAAAACTTTAGCAGTGATTTCCCAATACTGGCAAGCTAGAAGTGAGGGACGCATAGACTGAATGCCGGATGCATGCCTTCTGACCATTGACGAGGAGAAGGCATTTGACAGAGTGGAATGGGACCACCTGTTGACCTCTCTGGACAAATTCGGTATCACTGGGGATTTCCATAAACTCATCCGGACATTATATCTAACTCCACGCACCGCGGTCATAGTTAATGGTGAAGTATCCCAACCCTTCCTACTAGGGAGAGGAACCCATCAAGGTTGTCCACTCTCACCCTCCTTTTCAACTTGGCCATAGAGCCGCTAGACAAACATATTAGAAACACCCTGGAGGGAGTGGAGATAGGCCCACACTCCCTACATTATCACTATATGCCGATGACTTACTCTTATACCTAAAAAATCCGAACACTGAAATTCCAAAACTCATCACCTCACTTAGCCAATTTGGAGAAATTTCTGGTTACAAAGTAAACCTAGACAAGTCAGAACTGATATATCTTAAAAAACCCTTGAGTATTGCCCCATTCCAAACGACACTTAAAAACACAGTGGGTCCCTTTAAATATCTAGGCATCCAGCTCCACACAAACCCCAACTTAATCTACAAACTGAATATTCCCCCCAATCCTCACACAAATGCAAACTCTACTAACAGGTTGGTCAAAACTGCCACTTCCCCTGTCAGGTAGAACTAGTCTAATCAAAATGATAGTGATGCCAAAGCTGCTATATCCCCTACAGTTATTACCCCTTTTGCTCACACAAAAGGATCTACAAACAGTAAACACAGCCTTTTCTAAGTTCGTATGGAACGACAAAAAACAACAAATCAGCCGAATCAAATTGGCTATGCCAACAGATAGAGGAGGCCTTAAGTTCCCAATGGTGGAATGGTATAACTGGTCCACACTAGCTAAACTAGTCCTCGAGTGACTGGTGGGTACATCTGTCTTTAGTGATAAACAATTGGAGACACACATTACTCATCCATTCCATCAAGCCTTCCTACCACATGCTCCATTACACTCTCTCCCCACTCAAATCAAAGACAATATCCTATACAGGGACCCCCTAAGAGCATGGGCGAAACTCTGCAGGTGGTGGGGACTACCTCACACAATTATCAAATACCTCCCATTACAGGGGAACCCTACCTTTATACCAGGCATGACTACCCAAATGTTCAAAGTGTGGGAAGAAAAAGGTCAAGTTTCAGTAGCACAATTTATAGAATCACTCTCCAACAAACTACATCCACTGACAATACTTCAAGGAAAATACAACCTCCCTAGACATAGCACCTTTGCATATCTACAATGCAGCCATTATATACGCAAACTCCTAGCTGATGGACTCGACTGCACAACTCGTAATCATGTTGATGGCCTGTGCTCACTAGCTACACAAGGAGCACACTCAATCTCACACATTTATGACCTAATTATGCAGAACAAAACTGATGAAATCACACAACAGATGAGTGACAATTGGAATGGACTCCCAAGCATAGATATAGACAAAGAGGTCTTGACTACAAGCTATGAACTGGTGAGACAGGCCACGTTAGCATCAGATCTTAGAGAATCACACCTCAAACTCATGCACCGCAGCTATATCACACCCAAACTGTGGGCTAAATGGGTCCCCAACATGAGCAACTGTTGCTCTAAATGTTCCCTACCTGACCCGGACATCCCACACCTTTTTTGGTATTGTCCCAGGATATTCCAATACTGGGCTAAGATACAATTCTGGATGTCAAAAATATGTGGGAGCCGCGTCACCTTAACAAAACGTGACACCCTCTTTCTAAGAGGCAACACTCAGTCTTCCCTCCAGGACTGCTTTCTAAACTCAATCATACTCCTAGCTAGGAAACTAATCCTCAAAAATTGGATCTCCCACAAACCTCCACACCTGACCCAACTTACACAACTAGCCCATACCCAACTCTTAAAAGAGCAAGTAGATGTTAAGGGAGACATGGAAAAAAGAATTAAGTAATTCATGACCAAATGGGAACCATACTTGCTACATCTTTCCCCCAAGACTAGAAAACAGATCTTAACCCCCTTTCTAAACAGTAACTTTCTAATGAGGGAACAATTAAAAGGCCACTGCTCTATGGACAGGAGAGATCACAGAAATAACTCTTGAAACCTCCAACATCCCACAGACCCCCAGAACCTTGTAATGTAACTGAGGCCATGACACAAAAACAGACATCAGAGCAACTGGCTGGACACGGAGGCTCTCCCCAGACACTAGACCCTCAGACACAAGCTTGGAGGGTAAGTTTAACACCTTCCCACATAGAAGGTAAAATCATAAATAGATTAAAATCAGTTTATTAATGTTAGTTAACTTAACTATCACCTAGATTACGAGTTTTGCATTAACAGGGGTGCGGTGCTAATGAGCAGTTTATGCTCACCGCTCACTTGCAGACAACGCTGGTATTACGGGTTTTTAGAAACCCCGCATTAACCGCGAAGTGAGCGAAGAGCAAAATTTAGCTCCACATCTCACCTCAATACCAGCGCTGCTTACGGTATCGGTGAGCAGGTAAAATGTGCTCGTGCACAATTTCCCCATAGGAATCAATGGGGGAGAGCCGGCTGGAAAAAAAACTAACACCTGCAAAAAAGCAGCGTTCAGCTTCTAACGCAGCCCCATTGATTCCTATGGGGAAATACTTTTTATGTCTACACCTAACACCCTAACATGAACCCAGAGTCTAAACACCCCTAATATTACACTTATTAACCCCTAATCTGCCACCCCGACATCGCCGACACCTACATTATATTATTAATCCAAAATCTGCCGCTCTGTAAAATGCTGACACCTACATTATACATTTGAAACCCTAATCTGCTGCCCCCAACATCACTGAACCTTACATTATATTTATTAACCCCTAATCTGCCGCCCCCAATGTCGCCGCAACCTAACTACATTTATTAAACCCTAATCTGCCGCCCCCAACGTCGCCACCACTATAATAAAGTTATTAACCCCTAAATCTAAGTCTAACCCTAACCCTAACCACACCTAATTTAAATTTAATTTAAATAAATATAAATAAAATTAATACAATTCACTAAATTATTCCTATTTAAAACTAAATGCTTACCTATAAACTAAACCCTAAGATAGCGACAATATAACTAATAGTTACATTGTAGCTACCTTAGGGTTTATTTTTATTTTACAGGCAACTTTGTATTAATTTTAACTAGGTACAATAGTTATTAAATAGTTATTAACTATTTAATAACTTCCTAGTTACAATAAAGACAAATTTACCTGTAAAATAAAACCTAAACTAAGTTACAATTACACCTAACACTACACTATAATTAAATAAATTACCTAAACTAAATACAATTAATTACAATTTAAAAAAATTATCTAAAGTACGAAAAAAAACCCCCACTAAATTACAGAAAATAATAAAATAATTACAAGATTTTTAAACTAATTACACCTACTCTAATGCCCCTAACAAAATAAAAAATCCCACCAAAATAAAAAAAAACCCTACCCTACACTAAATTACAAATAGCCCTTAAAAGGGCCTTTTGCGGGGCATTGCCCCAAAGTAATCAGCTCTTTTACCTGAAAAAAAAATTACAAATACCCCCCCAACATTAAAACCCACCACCCACACAACCAACCCTACTCCAAAACCCACCCAATCCCCCCTTAAAAAAACACTAACCCCTTGATCACCCTACCGTGAGACGTCTTCACCCAACTGGGCAGAAGTGGTCCTCCAGACGGGCAGAAGTCTTCATCCAAGCCGGGCAGAAGAGGTCCTCCAGATGGGCAGAAGTCTTCATCCAGACGGCATCTTCTATCTTCATCCATCCGGCGTGGAGCAGGTCCATCTTCAAGACAACCGACGTGGAACATCCTCTTCTTTCTTCGTCTGACGACTGAATGAAGGCTCCTTTAAATGACGTCATCCAAGATGGCATCCCTTCAATTCCGATTGGCTGATAGAATTCTATCAGCCAATCGGAATTAAGGTACAAAAAATCCTATTGGCTGATGCAATCAGCCAATAGGATTGAGCTCGCATTCTATTGGCTGATTGGAACAGCCAATAGAATGCCAGCTCAATCCTTTTGGCTGATTGGATCAGCCAATAGAATTGAAGTTCAATCCTATTGGCTGATTGCATCAGCTAATACGATTTTTTCTACCTTAAGAATTCTATCAGCCAATCGGAATTGAAGGGAATTTTGTTCAGTATCTTTAGTGTGTGAGCCTAACGGGCCTCAACACGGGGGTTGGTGGGGATAGATCTAGATGAACCATATGTAGGGGATCCTGATGGTTAGGTATATGTCCCTAAGATAGTAAACTCAGACTAGGATGGTAAGCTCAGGTGTAAGAGCCTAGACGAGAGCTTAGATGGGGCACAAGATCTCAATTGGTGTACCACATAACTAGTATAAGAGGGTACAAAACTAGCTAGGTTTGTAACTTAGTTACCCACCCCTACAGTGTGGCAGGGGTCTACCAACCGTATGGCTAGAACCCCCTATGGTACAGCTGAGAAAGGAGGTTATGTATACATAGGTGGTATATTAACGAACAACTGGATCATTATGGAAATGGGAGTTAGCCATCTTGTTCAAGAAGCATACTCAAACATAAAATAAACAGAAGAAAAAAGATTTGTTTACACAACAAGATATATTAAACAGGTAACAATTCAAAGTTATATTAATCAATCCCGTATCATAGAGATGGCATTCAAAGGAGTCTGCAAAACATGTATTAACAGTGAAACCGCATGTGAGTTATTAGTTTCATGATTCCAACTTACATTGGAAGTTATACCTATTAGAGGATCAATTTACACTTAGAAGGTGTGGCTCTACATCAGTCTCTGATTGGTCAGCGAGTGTTTTATATATGGAGTAAGTAATTGTTATTTTATATAGCCTGATGAAACAGCATGTGTTGCTGAGAAACGCGTTGCTGAGACATTGTGTATCACAATAAAGTTTACACATTGGATTTTATTCTACTTGCTCCAAGTTTTAAGCATTTACTTTCGTCCACTGAGTGTGCCTGCAATCTCGCTAGCACTGTGACACCCAGCCTGATGTTTGATATCCTGTGCTGTATTGGTGTCTGGTCTGTTTTACTGCACTTTTGATTGAACTGTCTTGTCACATGACATAACGTGCGACGCTCCGGATGCTTGTGTGAGTCTTACGGGCGACTCTGTGGGAACCGTATCGTCCTGCTAGGCACTCCGGTTGTGCCACCACATCTTGTGAGTAGCCACCCTTAGAAGCTCCGTAACACACTTTTGATTTGTTTGGTTTTCCAGACAATATTACCCTATGTGGCGCCTCTTTATCTCTCCTTATTAGGTCTCATCCGATTACCACTTCCATCAAGAGTGCGGCCTGCTCCAGTTTTGATCTACCTTCTATCTACATGAGCGCACTTCTTTGGGACCCCGGTGTCCTAGTACTCTTCACTTTCTGGGACTTTTTTGGCTTTGGCTTTGAGGTTGCTGCTGTGCCCATACTCTCCTACCGAACCTACATCAAGTTGTATATGGGACTTCTCTACTAAGGTTATTTATCTGTTTAATCTTTTTCACTGCTTAATCATGGACTCTAGCTTGTCTCTTGGTTTGTTTAATGATATTTCATCCATTATTTAACAACCACTTTTATGCTTTCTCTTATGTATTATCTACTATTGCTTACTGTTCTGGGTTATTGATGTTTTAACTATCATAATTATTATTACTTCCTTGATACACATTTCCCTTAGCATTTAGATTAGCACTTTATCCTCTTATGAGTTTTGAGATTTTGGTACTATATATTGTACCTGTTTTACTTTAAAGATTGATATCACCGGTTATTTAGCATATACCATATAATTCCACAATTATTTCACTTACACCTCTACAAGCGACTCATATTTTGCACACCGCATTCTAATATTAGACCTAATTGTCTTTGCTTCTAGGTCTCACCTGAACTATTTTGTATTGTTATAGAGGTTTTTATATTACCCTTAGCAGATTATCACTATATAGAGGCAGTATTGTTGGTGAATAGTTTCCATTCCTTTACTTGACTAGTTATCAGGTTTTAATATCTCCATCAACACTCTCCTTAGCAATATTAATATTCTTTCCCCTAGAGGAGTATCTTTTTATCATATATTATTATCATATATTATTAACATATAGACATACAGTATACCCAAGGTATCATGCTGTCCATTAATGAAAAGAACAATAAAAGACTATTATTAGTCTCACATATTGCCCCTATGAGCTCTGTAATAACTGAGGAAAGCTCTATTGAAAATTTATCTATACATGCCCTCTTCACTAAACTAGAGCAGGCGATTAATATAAAATGTAGGCATTGGCTTGATGCTGAAATGCTACAAAAATATATTGATATAAATCAGATTCCTAGGGGCCTTAGGATTTTCAAGATCTGTTCTTTTAAGGAGGACCCTACTCTATTAACTAAATGGGAGGATGCTCTGAAGGAGTGTTCTTTTACACTCATGAGGATCCTAATTGCTCATAGGAAATATTTAGTGGAAAAGACATCTAAAGAGATAGACACGATCCAAACTAGCCTGAATAAATTCAAAACCCTCCAGTAATATGAGGACCTAAACAAGATGCTATTACAGAAAACGGATTTATATCAAAAATAGTTGATGAATATAAAAGAACCATAAGATTGCTAGGGATGAAGAAGACTATTTTAATGGTGAAATTTTTCACCTATAATAAAAAGAAAGTTAGCTCTACACTGCCCCTTGTTGAACAGGGAGCGAATGGAAATGTTACTAAATATTCTACTGAAACTAAGGGATTGAATGGTGAATGGTCCACAGTGAGTTATCATAAAAATAAGCACAAAAACAAAAACAACAATCACAATTACCACCATAAAGAGTATTCTAACCTTGACTACACCACCAATTCCCCTTATCAAAAGAAACAATCTAATTATTATGTTAGACCATCTGATGGCACTATTAACAGGCCTCATGCTTCCGATTATACTCCTAGATATGAAGGCCCCAATATGGATTTTGAACAACACCACTCAAATAGACGCAATGAGGTGGCTGGCCGTTCCGATATACAGGGACATTTTTCCTCTAAACAGCGGTATGTCCCTTATAATAGGAGTAACCAACATTATCTGCCCAATCAGAATAACAACTGGTCAGGACATACTAATAGGTCCCCAACTATTAGTCCCCAACTATTTTCATCATAGGGGTACCTTGAATAGTAATAGAAATCCTTCACAACGAGAACATCTTTTTGATTCTGGTAACAACCAGAATACTTACCATAGATCTGTACAATCCAATAATATTGGATTAAAACACCATTGCCTAGATTACGAGTCTTGCGTTAGCCATAAAAAGCAGCTTTGAGAGGTCCAAATGCTGCTTTTTAGCGCCCGCTGGTATTACGAGTCTGGCAGGTACAGGTGTACCGCTCACTTTTTTTCCGCGACTCGAGCATATCGCAAATCCCCTTACGTCAATTGCATATCCTATCTTTTTAATGGGATTTTCCTAACGCCGGTATTACGAGTCTTGAAGAAAGTAAGCGGTAGACCCTCTCCTGTCAAGACTCCTACCGCATTTAAAAGTCAGTAGTTAAGAGTTTTATGGGCTAACGCCGTAACATAAAACTCTTAACAAAAGTGCTAAAAAGTACACTAACAACCATAAACTACCTATTAACCCCTAAACCCCCTACATCGCAAACAGTTAACTAAAGTTTTTAACCCCTAATCTGCCGACCGGACATTGCCGCCACTTCAAAAAATATATTAACCCCTAAACTGCCGCACTCCCGCCTCGCAAACACTAGTTACATTTTATTAACCCCTAATCTGCCATCCCTAACATCGCCGACACCTACCTACATTTATTAACCCCTAATCTGCCGCCCACAATGTCGCAGCCACTATATTAAATGTATTAACCCCTAAACCTAAGTCTAACCCTAACAACCCCTAACTTAAATATAATTTAAATAAATCTAAATAAAATTACTACAATTAAATAAATTATTTCTATTTAAAACTTAATACTTACCTATAAAATAAACCCTAAGATAGCTACAATATAACTAATAGTTACATTGTATCTATCTTAGGGTTTATTTTTATTTTACAGGCAAGTTTGTATTTATTTTAACTAGGTACAATAGTTATTAAATAGTTATTAACTATTTAATAACTTCTTAGTTAAAATAAAAACAAATTTACCTGTAAAATAAAACCTAACCTAAATTACAATTACACCTAACACTACACTATAATTAAAATAATTTCCTAAATTAACTACAATTAACTACAAATAAAGTAAATAAACTAAAAAAACAAACACTAAATTACAAGGAAAAAAAATAATTACAAGAATTTTAAACTAATTACACCTAATCTAATCACCCTAATAAAAAAAAAAAGCCCCCCAAAATAATAAAAATCCCTACCCTATACTAAATTACAAATAGCCCTTAAAAGGGCCTTTTGTGGGGCATTGCCCCAAAGTAATCAGCTCTTTTACCTGTAAAAATAAAATACAATACCCCCCAACATTAAAACCCACCACCCACACACCCAACCCTACTCTAAAACCCACCCAATCCCCCCTTAATAAAACCTAACACTAACCCCTTGAAGATCACCCTACCTTGAGACGTCTTCACCCAGCTGGGCACAAGTGGTCCTCCAGAGGGGCAGAAGTCTTCATCCGATCCGGGCAGAAGAGGACCTCCAGACGGGCAGAAGTCTTCATCCAGGCGGCATCTTCTATCTTCATCCATCCGGAGCGGAGCGGAGCGGGTCCATCTTCAAGCCAGCCGAAGTGGAGCATCCTCTTCTTCCGACGACTCCCGATGAATGAAGGTTCCTTTAAATCACGTCATCCAAGATGGCGTCCCTTGAATTCTGATTGGCTGATAGGATTCTATCAGCCAATCAGAATTAAGGTAGGAAAAATCCTACTGGCTGATCCAATCAGCCAATAGAATTGAGCTTGCATTCTATTGGCTGATTGGAACAGCCAATAGAATGCAAGCTCAATCCTATTGGCTGATTGGATCAGCCAATAGGATTTTTCCTACCTTAATTCTGATTGGCTGATAGAATCCTATCAGCCAATCGGAATGCAAATGACGCCATCTTGGATGACGTCATTTAAAGGAACCTTCATTCATCGGGAGTCGTCAGAAGAAGAGGATGCTCTGTATCGGCTGGCCCGTCTGGAGGTCCTCTTCTGCCCGGATCGGATGAAGACTTCTGCCCCTCTGGAGGACCACTAGTGCCCGGCTGGCTGAAGACATCTCAATGTAGGGTGATCTTCAAGGGATTAGTGTTAGGTTCTATTAAGGGGGGATTGGGTGGGTTTTAGAGTAGGGTTGGGTGTGTGGGTGGTGGGTTCTAATGTTGGGGGGGTATTGTATTTTTTTTTACAGGTAAAAGAGCTGATTACTTTGGGGCAATGCCCTGCAAAAAGCCCTTTTAAGGGCTATTTGTAATTTAGTATAGGGTAGGGATTTTTACTATTTTGGGGGGCTTTTTTATTTTATTAGGGGGATTAGATTAGGTGTAATTAGTTTAAAATTCTTGCAATTATTTTTTTTTTCTGTAATTTAGTGTTTGTTTTTTTTCGTACTTTAGTTTATTTAATTTAATTGTAGTTAATTTAGGAAATTATTTTAATTACAGTGTAGTGTTAGGTGTAATTGTAATTTAGGTTAGGTTTTATTTTACAGGTAAATTTGTTTTTATTTTAACTAGGAAGTTATTAAAAAGTTAATAACTATTTAATAACTATTGTACCTAGTAATAATAAATACAAAGTGGCCTGTAAAATAAAAATAAACCCTAAGCTAGCTACAATGTAACTATTAGTTATATCGTAGTTATCTTAGGGTTTATTTTATAGGTAAGTATTTAGTTTTAAAACAACAAAAGATATTTTGGTGCACATCCAACCACTTAAGTCCACTCTTTCATGGCATATGAGTATATGCTTCTGTCTGCCAAATATACTTACATAGCTTCTAATAAGATTGGGATAAACATCTCACAATAATATGAGCTTATATTTGTGCTGCAAAAACAAATATACTTCTATCTGCTAAATATTTTTACATAGTTCAAATAAAATTGAGATTAACATCTTGCAATAGTATTGACTTATATTTATGCTGCAAAATTTTTTTTTTTGCTTGTTAAAAAATGCCTTTAAATGAAATGGGATCTTAGTCACACAATATGATCATATTCTGCTAAGCCAGTCTACCACTTACAAGGTGTCCCACATCAGACCGGTCCTATACTAACCAGTTTCCACACTGCAGCAAGTCATGTCTACACAGTGTGAAGATTTCTAGCTTATTGAGTATATTTATCAGGAACACACCTGGGCTGGGTCGTGTGCAGTAACCAAAGGGGAGGGATTTGTTCAGCTCCCTATTTAAGAAATACAACAGAGGGGTTTTTTGGTTATGCACACCACAGAAGGACTGTTTAAACTTAACACACATATTGTGGGAGTGCTACCAAAGTGACCAAAATAATTACAAAACAACAAAAGATATTTTGGTGCACATCCAACCACTTAAGTCCACTCTTTCATGGCATATGAGTATATGCTTCTGTCTGCCAAATATACTTACATAGCTTCTAATAAGATTGGGATAAACATCTCACAATAATATGAGCTTATATTTGTGCTGCAAAAACAAATATACTTCTATCTGCTAAATATATTTACATAGTTCAAATAAAATTGAGATTAACATCTTGCAATAGTATTGACTTATATTTATGCTGCAAAATTTTTTTTTTGCTTTTTAAAAAATGCCTTTAAATGAAATGGGATCTTAGTCACACAATATGATCATATTCTGCTAAGCCAGTATACCACTTACAAGGTGTCCCACATCAGACCGGTCCTATACTAACCAGTTTCCACACTGCAGCAAGTATTCTCTGTTGTATTTAGTTTTAAATAGGAATAATTTATTTAATTGTAGTTATTTTATTTGGATTTATTTAAATTATATTTAAGTTAGGGGGGTGTTAGGGTTAGACTTAGGTTTAGGGGTTAATAACTTTATTATAGTGGTGGCGACATTGGCAGCGGCAGATTAGGGGTTAATACATTTACTATAGTTGCGGTGATGTTGGGGGGCAGATTAGGGGTTAATACATTTAAAATAGTTGCAGCGACGTTGGGGGGGCATATTAGGGGTTAATAACTATAATGTAGGTGGCGGCGATGTTGGGGGCAGCAGATTAGGGGTTCATAGGGATAATGTAGGTGGCGGCGGTGTCCGGAGCGGCAGATTAGGGGTTAATAATTATAATGTAGGTGTCGCGATGTTGGGGGCAGCAGATTAGGGGTTAATAAGTGTAAGATTAGGGGTGTTTAGACTTGGGGTTCATGTTAGGGTGTTAGGTGTAGACATAAATTTTGATTCACCATAGGAATCAATGGGGCTGCGTTAGGAGCTGAACGCTGCTTTTTTGCAGGTGTTAGGTTTTTTTCAGCCGATTCTCCCTCATTGTTTCCTATAAGGAAATCGTGCACGAGCACGTTTAGCCAGCTCACCGCTACCGTAAGCAGCGCTGGTATTGAGGTGAGATGTGGAGCTAAATTTTGCTCTTCGCTCACTTTTTAGAGGCTAACGCCGGGTTAAAAAAAAACCTGTAATACCAGCATTGTTTGTAGGTGAGTGGTGAGCTGAAACTGAGCATTAGCACTGCACAGCCTTACCGACAAAACTCGTAATCTAGGTGCTTGTAAATAATCCATCGTTTACCTCTAATCCAGGGCCATCAAATGCTAATCAGACCCCAGTTCAGCCTTTTTTGGAGTCTGGTCCATGCCAACCAGCTTGGAAACAAAAAAACATATCAAGTTATTTGGAGTCTGTAATCTCCCTGACAACCCCCAAAAAGGAAAAAGACCATACGGTCAGTCGGTCACGAGGATGTAGAGGATGAAGAACAGCCGTCAAAAAGGCAAGATTACAGGCACTAAATAAATTCATCTTCTTTTGTCCTCACACAAACTAACAGATGATGAGGTTAGAGTCCTTGGGAAAGAACTCTCATTTAGTCCTGCAAATGGGCAAAATATGTTTTCTTTATTTGTGGATCTTAATCGCTTTACACAAAAATTATCAATGCAAAAATATTTTGCAGAAAAACGTTTAAAAGACAACACTAGATGCCCTGTTCTAACAGATAATATGGATAGTAGATTAAATAAACAAGCTGTTCCAGTCTTTGAACCTGATGCTTTAGTAGAACAAATTTGTGAAGGATATATCCACACTAAGTTTAGAAATAAATCTAACTTTGTACCATCACTGACCAATAATGCTCATATTGAAATTTTTAAGCAGCTGGTAAGGGAGGAATTTGAACTTATTCCTAAGAATAATAGATTCATTAGGAACAACTTGTACCCTAATGAGAAAAGGGCTTTATTTAGCCTTAAGAACAACACATCTCTTGTCATTAGGCAAGCAGATAAGGGCGGAGGGATAGTCTTGCAAAATTTGGAGGATTATCTTTTAGAGGCTAGAAAAATACTACAAGACGTTTCCTATTACATCCGCCTCATTCAAGATCCCACTGCTCAATTTAAGATCAAGCTTAAGGGTCTAATTGATGATGCTTTCAAGGAAGGCATGATTCTCAAAAAAGAAAAATAATTTTTAGTTCCAAGTGAACCAAATGTGGCTTTCAACTATCACTTGCCTAAGCTTCACAAAATTCTGACTTGTCCCCCTGGCCGACCAATCATAGCCGGCATAGGTAGCCTTACAGACAATGTGTCCTCTTATGTAGACCACTTTCTGCATAAATACGTCCTAGGATTAGAATCCTATATTCGCGATTCATCTGATCTATTAACAAAACTTGAACATCTTATGATTACACCTGACCTTCTTTGGATCACTTGCTACATCCAAGCCCTTTATTCTAACATCCAACATGACTTAGGCCTTACAGCAATAGCATATTATCTTGAACAGGACCCCTATCTTCCCACCAATCAATGTGATTTTCTGTTGTCTTTGATATCTTTCATCTTGAGACACAATTATTTTTTGTTCCAGGATGAATTTTATTTACAGATTAAGGGAACCGTGATGGGTACCAGGTTCGCCCTCAGTTATGCAAATTTGTTTATGGGATCCTTTAAAGAAAAATATATTTAAGCATATAGAGCAAACCTGGTACTCTACGGTAGGTATATTGATGATTTGATTTTTATCTGGAAAGGTGACATCACTAGTACTATAGATTCTAAAAGCATTACTTTTCTTGATCTCAATCTTGAATTTATAAATGGTAAAGTCATTAGTACGACCCATTTTAAATCAGTGGACTGTAATAGTTATCTTGATTTTACCAGCAACCACTACCTCCCTTGGAAACGTAATGTTCCTTACGGGCAATTTAAGCGAGTACGCCGCAATTGCAGTACACTTGCTGATTATGAAACACAAAGCTCCATTCTCAAAGAGCGTTTTGTTGAAAAGAAATATCCTCCACGCATTATCAATGAGAGCTACCTTAGAGCTAAATTTGATGATAGGAACAAATATTTTGTAAATTATAAAAATAATAAAAAAGAAACAATTGAATTAGAACCGATAGAAAAACACCCTTTTTTCATTACCCAATTTAATAGTAACCATCAACTAATAAAGAATGCCATTACCAAATATTGGAGTATTCTGACTAAGGACACAATTTTGGGCACCT
Organism: Bombina bombina; assembly: GCF_027579735.1. Taxonomy (NCBI): domain Eukaryota; kingdom Metazoa; phylum Chordata; class Amphibia; order Anura; family Bombinatoridae; genus Bombina; species Bombina bombina. The sequence goes on along the minus strand of NC_069501.1, from coordinate 194,277,902 downwards.
TAATAGGAACCGAACCAAAGGTTGTCTATAAAAGAGCCACCAATCTAAAAACCATTTTAGCTCCTAGCAAGATTGTTAGGAATAAAAGGAATGTGGTCTCTATGAACACTAACATCAAGTCACCACTAACTTCTTATGGCAGTTACAAATGTAATGACAGGAGATGTAAATTATGTGACCATATTATACACAAGAATAAGACTTTTAAATCTAGTGTTACTGGCCGTAATTACTCTATTTTGGGTCACATATCATGTTCTTCCAAATATGTTGTCTATCTCCTCACCTGCTTTTGTGGGGTACAATATATTGGGCATACCTGTAGAAGACTAAGCATCAGATGGTCTGAACATCAATGTAACATTAAAAATAATTACAAAAACCACAGCGTCCCGAGACATTGCAATCTCAAACATAATGGTAATAATAATTGTTATTCTATTACACCTATAGAGTTTATTCCTAAATCACACCTTTACAATCGATTTTTTAGGTTAAGACAGAGGGAGACCTACTGGATCCATGTGCTAAAGAGTATGCATCCTACCGGTCTCAACCTCAACATTGACTTGGCAGCTTTTAATTAATAATTCTCTCTGGCACCCCTGGATTCCGGTGACTCTCCCTCTAGTCTTATCCATTTTTCACACTAGTAATATGCTTAGGCTGCTATCCCTATAGCTAATATTGTCATTGTCTGTTATTAGTCATATAGACTCTCTTGCTAGATATGCACTAGTCACTCGATGAGGTACTCTCTATCCCTATTGGACTATTCACCATTTCTCTTCCTATTTTTTGGGTTACATCTATCTATTTATATCCATTGTTTGTTAATGTACTCATCCACAGGTATGTTATTACCGCCGGTCCTACCATCTTGTTTTGGTCTTGTCTAGCCTATTTTAGCATTGTCTCGTACGATATACGAGATTAGTAGAATATTATTTTAGATCATCACTCCTTTTATATCTGGAGGTGACTCCCATCTCATTGTCCCTTCCCTGGCCCTTATCAGTTAGGTCCATTATCTCAAACATAGGTTGTAAACTGGGATTCCCATCCCATCCCCAATATTATCCCCTTATAAGCCACAAGCTTTTTTGGCTAGTCATCCTGGTTTCACTGACCCAATTGGTTAATTTGCTAGACCCTATAGTTTGTCACCCTTTATATATTCCTTTATTTTCATGAAGCCATACCATATAGGTACACTTTTAGGTTCTCTTTATAGATGACATACTATGTAATTTTATATCTTTTGTTTTAATATGATATTCTTTTATATCAACTAATATTTTTAATGAATGTATATGTTACCACACTGGAACATTCTGTTCCGGCACTGTGAGATATATCTTTTAGAATTGCCCAAGATATTTCAGAAGTGTCTACTTTTGTGTTATAGTTAGTATTTTGTCTATGTGTATAATACCTCTTTCACTACTGACTGGAGTCTATCCATATTAGTTTGTACCCTTTAGAACAGTGTTTTTCAACCAGTGTGCCGTGGCACACTAGTGTGCCGTGAGAGATCCTCAGGTGTGCCACGGCAGACTGACAACAGTGTGACATATTTTTTAAACTTTGCTTGTTTTTTACTCCCAGTGCAGGGGTAGTTTGTAGGAGGCATGGCATAACAGCACAATACATACAGTATGCGTGTGTTTGTGTGTATGTGTATATATATATGCTGTATTAGGCTACAATGTGTGATTTTTTTTAAATTTTGGGATGGTGGTGTGCCACAGGATTTTTTAATGTAAAAAAGTGTGCCACTGCAAAAAAAAGGTTAAAAATCACTGCTTTAGAAGATCAATTAATATTCAGAAGGTATGGCTCAACATCGGTCTCTGATTTATTTCAATTGAAGGTATATGTTACCAAATATATATATATATATATATATATATATATATTTATCCATGTACAGTCTATAATTTTAAAAGTCATATTGTTGTATTTTAGTTAATATTTTGCTGAAATATTTTATTGATGTGTTATAATGCTCACCCATCTTTGACTGGATTGTATATATAATAGCCTGTACCTATTAGAGGATCAGTTTACACTCAGAAGGTGTGGCTCTACATCAGTCTCTGATTGGTCAGCGAGTGTTTTATATATGGAGTAAGTAGTTGTTATTTTATATAGCCTGATGAAATAGCATGTGTTGCTGAGAAACGCGTTGTTGAGACATTGTGTATCACAATAAAGTTTACACATTGGATTTTATTCTACTTGCTCCAAGTTTTAAGTATTTACTTTCATCCACTGAGTGTGCCTGCAATCTCGCTAACACTGTTACGCCCAGCCTGATGTTTGATATCCCGTGCTGTATTGGTGTCTGGTCTGTTTTACTGCAATTCTGATTGGACAGTCTTGTCACATGACATAACGTACGATGCTCTGGATGCTTGTGCGAGTCTTACGGGTGACTCTGTGGGTCCCGTATCATCCTGCTAGGCACTCCGATTGTGCCGCCACGTCTTGTGAGTAGCCACCCTTAGGGGCTCTGTAACACGCTTTTGATTTGTTTGGTTTTCCAGACAATTATTATTATTATCAGGTATTTATAAAGCGCCAGCAGATTACACAGCGCTATACAAGTAAAAGGATGCATTACATACACAAACAAGTACAGTATTGGGGTACATTACAGTTGTAAGTGCAATAATTGAGTTATACAAAAGGAGATGAATGTCGTGCCCTGCTGTTCCAATCAACCAATAGGATGAGAGCTCAATCATATTGGCTGAATGGAACAGCCAATAGGATGAGAGCTGCTCAAATCCTATTGGCTGATTGGAACATCCAATAGGATTTTAGCAGCTCTAATCCTATTGGCTGATTGGAACCTTTCAGCCAATAGGAATGCAAGGGAAGGCATCTTGGATGACGTCACTTGCATTTAAGTTCCGGTTTACAGTGGCGACCATATTGAAGAGGAGCTCCCCGCCGGATGTCTTTAGGATGGACCCGCTCCACGCCAGATGGATGAAAATAGAAGATGCTGTCTGGAGGAAGACTTCGCCGGCTGGATGAAGATGGAGGAGGCCGCCCGGATGAAGACTTCTTGCTGCCCGGATGAAGACTTCTTGTCGGCTGGATGGATCCTTCAAGCAGGAGTAGGGTCTGGGCAGTAAAAGAGCTAAATGCCCTTTTAAGGGCGATGCCCAGACAAATGCCCTTTTCAGGGCAATGGGGAGCTTAGGTTATTTTAGATAGGGTTTTTATTTGGGGGGGTTGGTTGTGGGGGGGGGTTACTGTTGGGGGGTGTTTATATTTTTTTTTACAGGTAAAAAAGGGCATCCATAGTAAAGTCCCCTATAATCCTATCATAAAAGGATTAACTGGAGATTCATTATAAATAAATACTGGCAAACTGTAGTCTCTATATTTAAGAAGTTGCTGCCACTGTAGTCTCTATATTTAAATAGTTGCTGCCGGGGGGTGGAGCCAACAGCTAAAGCAACAAGACGTGCCAACTTGGAGCTCCCTGTATGAGATCATTAAAATATCTATTAATAGCACGTTAAGACTTTATATATCTTCATTTCTGGCTCATGATGTTTACTGGAGCATGGATTACAGGTTTAGAGAATCGGAGACAAACTAACTGATATAAAAATTGCACAAAGGCCTGCTGTCTCACTGTGACCACAACGGAGAGTAAGCCGCCATACTTGCCAACACCTACGCATCACCCTGGTTAACTGAGTTACAGCCTCTACACCCACTACTTTATCAACACACAGATGGAGAAGCTTATTCTTATGGCGCTGCAAGACCTCATGCGCTCCCTTGACTCCCATCAGCAAGTTCTTGTTGCGGAGCTGAGAGCCATTACGTCCCCTCTACGGACTTCAAGCCTGATAAGGGAGGTTGCGGAGGGAGCTGATCGACATGAAACTGATCTAACACAGCGGACAGAAGATACGCCTCGAGAACCAGTGGAGCTACATATGACAGAAACAAGGAGCCCCAGTCCCGAGGACATGGATCAGGCAGCTACTGATGAGCGGAACCACATCTTACAGCGCTCTTTCACTCACACAGGGCTGGGGCACCATAGTACTATACGCCTAGGTATGACGCGACTACAGCAACACAATCTGCCTAGAGCTTTTAATATACAGCTGATAGCCCACACTCCTGTCAATATAGTAAAATATAACCTACTTGGGAGTTCTCCGGTAGCTAACGGGGTTCTATTAAGCAAGCTACCAGAGCTAAGAGCTGATCGGAGCGCAAGGCACATGGGACACTCAGTATCGCAGATGCAAACGAAAAACAAATGTAACAAGAGAAAAATCACGGCACAAACTCCTACTTACCCTATTCAAGACTGGAATGAAGTCCTTCAGAAGACCGCCAGGACTACTACCCTGAGGGAAGGTACTATCGGGACAGGCAGTTTGCGACCCCAAATCTTTCAGACAGGCAGTTTCATGGAAACGGCTAAGTCGTGCTATCTACATATACATGCTCCAAGGAGGTCATCATGGGACCCTGGGAGACTTTCCTGCTCTTGCCCACTCGGTTTGCATGGTAAGCCTGAGGGACTGTGATGTGAAGTAGACCGATTGCCATATTTCAGTTGGTTTTGAAATCTCGTTGTGGAGATCTGCACCGAAATGGCCACAGTCTATTTACATTTAGCCCACAATACAGCAGACTCACTACTGATAGACCACTGTAACCTACTACAATCTGATCTGGGTTACCCGTGCAATAACTATCTCTAACTACCATATTCTCTCAACTCTATATTAGGTTCTTTATATTGCCTGCCCCTCCAGCATGACGCAGATACAGACTACTATCGCAGAATACATGTCTTATGCATTTGTGTGTAATGTTTCTATTGTACTACAGGTCAAGTTTAAGAATAGGCTAACTATAGCTCTATGAGAAATATAAAGAAGGGATCAGCGCTCAGTTGTTCCACCAAAAGGTAGTTGGAATATTACTGAAAATGTGTGAATAGATTTCTACACCTAGCAGTGCGGTATATACAGGTGAGATGTATATATACTCTGTGAGTTTGATTGGTGTAGGTATTTGAGCTGCTTGAACAAGTACGATACAGTGTACCCCTAACACTGGAAAAAAAAAATTAGATACAAGCGAAATGTCGAAAGTTGCAAACACATGGAATACAATGTTACTATGTCAAATACACTAAATGTCTTTCCAATATGATAGACAATTGTTCTGTCTATCCCACTGGTTCTATATGAACCGATTTAAGACAAAGTCCGGTGGATATAATAGTTCGACAATAGTGGTGCAATGATTAGAAATGATAATACTAGATGGAACTCAAAATTCAACAATTGCAACAATGATGCTGGGGGATAAATGGTATACCCTTACCAGAGGGTACCTCAATCTTATGAGGTAATGTCAGCGCGTCAGTTTGGATCCTCTCCAGTCTTTCTTTGGACTTTCCTCCTGTGTATGAGAAGATCCAGGTCTTTATATTCGTGCCGACTTGTGTATGGTGCTTTCAATCTGAGAACCTCCTTGTTCTTTATATCACTGGCTTGGTATCTCCTTGTAGTATGGTCGTTCCGTCTGGACCTTGGCTCTCAATTCAGCAACCTCAATCCTTATGAGGTAAGAAAGAAGTTGTACATATATTTTTATACACCTTACACAGGTGTTGCTATGCCCAGTATCGTTATAGTTCACTTGCTGGTGGTTAATATTGCACTCAGTGTGGGCTGTTAGAGTACATAACAGTAGTGATAAAATAGGATACTGGTGGTTGATGAGGTCTGTCGTCAGGTATCGTGACAGTTCACTTGGTGTTGATTTGCACTTGATTCAGTGTGGACTGTTCAAGTTGAGAACAATAATGATAAATTGGGATATTAGGGCTTGATATGACCCGTTGCTGATAGAGTTACAGCAGCTGTGGTCTCCGATATGCAATAAGGAGACTGTATAGAGACAGAGAGCCTTTCCCTCTGATTTATAACATTGGTCAATGCTGTGTTAACCAGTCAAACCGGCAAAGTGAAACCGGAAAAAATGGAATGTATCAGAGCCTATTATATGAAGTAGGTAAATGCTGCTGATTTGTCAGAACCTATCCGGTAATTAAGTAGGCAGGTCAGTGCGTGCAACTTCGATAGCCAAATCAGTGGCTAGGTATGTATTGCATTAGATGTATGTGTATGTGAGTGAGAATAAAATGCCAAATAAAAAAGCAAAGAATCAAAACTCCATCTACTGGTATGTAAGTAGTGGAGAAAAAGCACTCTAGGACGTGCCTCAGGTGCCGGTCAAATGGACGAGCTGTGTGAGTATCGTCAAGGACCGCTGTGAGTCACTGGGCAGATGTCAGCCGCTTCGGAAACAAAGAACAAAGCCACTCTCAAAAAATGTAATCCTTACGCGTTTCGAAGCGTGCAAGATGCTTCTTCATCAGAGGGAGTTTGTGGCTTGTTTGCAGAAGTGGCTGAAATTTAAAGTGCTATGGGTGGGCGTCTTTGATCCGTCTGACGTTGTACGTCATAGCGATTGCGGCTGCGGCGTGACAGAGACTCACGTGTTGTCTTGGAAACCTATTTTGTGTATATGAATTCCGTAAGTGTGCGCACTTCATTGATAAAATAAACTTGTATTTTTCAACTGGGTAGCGAAAGGGAAAATGAATTTTATTGTTGGTGTGTAATATCCCCTTGAAAAGATTATGTCCTACGTCTTAAAAGTAAAGACATAAATGAAATGTGATACGCTAAAAAGCGCTTGTGGTGTAAATTGCTAATAGAGATTTATTCATTTTCTTTCAGACAGATGTGAGTATATATATCAAAAACCATAATCATGGGTTTTAGTAGTTACTATGGGGGTTTGCTAAAATTAAAATAGAAATTAAATTCTAGTGGCCGGCTGCCCGATTCATGTTTAAGTCTGTATAAAAACTTATTCTACTTGTACTTTTTCACCCCCCTATTTTGCAAATGCCTCTGGTAGAGTGATTGGAGGAATGTTCTATCAAACAGAAACTTGAGAATGACCACTTGCCGAGAATTGAAGAAGGGGATATTAGGAAATTTTTGACTTATGGGGAGTGTATATTATGTTATACTATACCTATCCCCCTTGCCAAACCCTAAAAATAAATACCATAATTGCAGTATTTGTGTGCTAAAAGATAAAAATGTGCTGTCAAATGGATCAAGAAAAGATAATAATCGGGATATGACCCCTAGAGAGATATGGACAGCATAAAGTTACTAGTAAAAAGTATGATTGTTTTGTTTTGAGAGAATACTGGTTTAAAGTGTGATTAATGTTACTGTTTATAAGAAAGCAGCTAGATCTAAATCTTCATTCATACCCCTTGGGGTCATAGTGCCCATATAGTGTATCCAGTATGATTCTCTTTGTCTTAGTTTTTGGAATCTGTCCCCCCCTCTATCTGGGGCAAAAACCTGTTCAAGAATAGTGCCCTTTAGAAGTGCAGGGTTTTGTTGATGGAAATGCTTGAAATGTCTGGATAGGCTATGGTCTTTATACCCTTCTTCTATGTTTTTCAGATGTTCCAATAGGCGAGTTTTGTAAGTCCTTTTCGTGCGTCCGATATACTGGAGTTTACATGGACATTCCAATAGATATACCACAAAAGTGGTTTTGCAGTTAGTGAGTCTGTTGATATTGCATTTCTTATGTGGAAATGAACGAGACTGTACTACTTTAGTGGGTTTCTTTGGGTCATAAGCATGTTCACATCCCTTGCAATTCAGGCGGTTACATTTGAAAAAACCTTTGCTTTTTGCTGTTAGCCAATTTTCTCCAGACTTCTTTTTAATTTGAGTGGGGGCCAGCATTTGTTTAAAATTTAGATTTTTCCTAAAGATTATTTTTGGTGCTGGACCGATGGCATTTTTCAAGAGTTTGTCCTGTTGTAGTATCGGCCAAAATTTTCTTAGGATCTTTTTAATCTCTGGAGCCGCTTCATTGTATGTTGTGATCAATGAGATCATTTGGGATTTATCAGAGTTGTTTTTTTATTTACCTTGTAATAAATTTTTTCTTTCTAGTTGTCTCACTTTTTTTCGAGAATTCTCGATCAATTTTTTTGGATATTTCTTTTCGATAAATTTGGTTTTCAGAATGTCTGATTCGGTGTTGTAATCTTGTATCTTGGAGCAGTTCCTTCGTACTCTTTGGAACTGTCCGAACGGAATGTTATTTATCCACGGGCGGTAATGACCGCTGTCGGCTCTTAGATAGCCGTTGCAGTCAGTTTCTTTTGTGTATAATTTTGTTAAAATCTCTTCGTTTTCATGGAATAACACTAGATCTAGATATTCTATACTAGTATCTGAGATTTTGGATGTAAATTTCAGATTATAGATATTTGTGTTTAGGTGATTGATAAATTCACTGACTGTTTTTTCGTCTCCTTCCCATATGACCACGATGTCATCAATATACCTTCCCCACCAAATCACATTCTGCTGAAAAGGGTTGTTGGTATAAATATATGCTTTTTCCCATTCCCCCATGTATAGGTTTGCATAACTGGGGGCCATGGTGGTCCCCATAGCTGTCCCACTGATTTGTAAAAAAAATCTACTATCAAAAAGAAAATAGTTTTTTTCAAGGACAAACCTAATGCTATCCAAGATGAACTGTTGATGTACATCTGTCAGGGATGTCTCTTTTAATACTTGTGACAATGTCTGTATTCCCAAATTGTGTGGGATACAAGTATATAAGGAAGACACATCTAGTGTCATCCATTTATATGTCTTTTTCCATTCCATTTGTCCCAATTTTGAGATTAAATCCGTGGAATCTCTTATGTATGAGGTTAATTTTGGAACCAAAGGTTTCAAGAAATAGTCGACATATTGTGATAATCTTGCGGTCAGGGAGTCAATTCCTGACACGATTGGACGTCCTGGTGGGTTTTGCTGGTCCTTGTGTATTTTTGGCAGATGGTAAAAAATTGCCTTCCTGGGATGTTGGTGGGTTAAGAATTTTAATTCATTTGTATTGAAAAGTTTGTTAAACTGCGCTGTATCTAAAAGGGAGTCATATTCTTTTAGGAATGACTCCGTAGGGTCTCCTCTAAGTTGGACGTATGTAAGAGGATCATTCAGAAGTCTATATGCTTCTTTGAAATAGTCTGTTTTATCCTGGATGACCAGACCCCCTCCTTTGTCTGCTTCCCTTAGTATAATGTCATCCATATCCATAAGAGTTTTTAGAGCCTCTTTTTCTTTTTTACATAAATTATCATGTCTGATTTTGAAGTTTGTACAGAGGTTGTCTAGTTCTTTGGTTACTAGATCATTAAATGTAGGAATGAAGTTTCCTTTGGATTGTGTCGGATAGAAAATGGATGAGGGTTTAAGATTAGAGTTATTGTTCGTGTTGATAATAGCATCTTCTGGGTTATTATCAATATTGGAGTATAATTCCTCCAGAATGTTAAGTGTTTCGTAGTCCATTTCTTCTAGTTGTTCTCCCGCATTCATGTTGTCCTTTACTTATAGCTCTAGCTCATGTTTGATTTTCTTATGTTATCGTATCTATTTGCTCCTCTGCTGACTCAACTTTACATAGTTAATCCAGATGCCCAAAGATATATATGGACAGGTTATACTTATATCAAGACTCCCCAGCTACACAGAGACTATATTTCCTCCAACAATAATTGTTGGTTGTTATAATAATAACTCAAAAAGGGAGCTAATCAAAGTGGTTTTTATTTTGGATACACTAGCAAAGCAGGATTTTAATACAAACCCCTTTTTGATAAACAGCTTGCTGGTGTCTAGCTAATGTACTGGGGCTTTGTTTAACTAAGTATATTGAATGTTTATCTAAATCTCACTACACACTTTATTTCCGCAAAGGGGGTAAATTGAATATACTTCAATAGCCATTTTATTCTGACAGGACAATCTTGGTGAGAGAGCTTTAGACTACTATAGGATCGTCAATTCATACTTATCTAGCCCTATACACCCCCCTGGTATTACCAGTACAAAGCCCCCAAGAATTATTCTCAAAAGTTAATGTCCACTTAAAATTGTTTACTCCAGCTAGCTAAGATACAGATATAGTTTGCTTTCTCATTCACCCGCAGAGATGTGTTTATGTTTGGGCGCTAGTGGGTTCATTTAATGTATTTAACACTCTTTGCTCTTATAACTGTACATGGAAATACGTTATGTTTATGCTTTATTGTATCTATGTCTCTAGGATATGACATTGCTTATGTTGAGTTCCATATTTATATAAAATTATCTGTTTCAGTTGGGCTCCTCCCCTCCCTTTCCCGCCGGTACTGATTGCCTGCGGGTCATACCCCTATGCCTTTTTCCCACACCGCCTATAGCTGGTAATCCCCTAGGGGTGGAGCTCCTCTAGAAATCTCTTATGTTTCATATATACTAATGTCCCCCACCCTTCTTAATATTGATGGGAGTCACCCCTTTCCTTTTTATCTATAGAAAGTCAACCCCTACTGTTAGTCATGACATTGTTGTGTTTAATTTTACTCTAGTCCTCATACTCCATGTACTAAGATCCATTCTGGTATTTTAAGTTCTACCTACAGGTCATAACGAGACTAATGAAAGTTCGCCACTATATCCCTTTAATTGAGTATTCCAATTTATACTCTGTCTACTTGGCAATTCAAACTAACGCTCACTTAGGGTCCCGATCATAGTTAATTCAAGATTGACATCCCGACCGGCTCCGCCCTTCATCCCCTCCTCCATCCCCCCCCCTCTTATATTTCGTCCATGATAAGCCTCTCTCCTCCCTTTCCCGCCGGAACTTACTGCCGGCGGGTCATACCCCCGCTCCTTTTTTCCAGCTTCGTCTATAGATGACACGTCCCTAGGAGAGGGGCTCATCCGGAGATTCCCTATATCCCGAACATTTTACAGCCCCCCTCTCCACATAATACTACAGAGTGATTAGTGAGGCCCCTTACCTCCCATAATTGAGCTCTGGTTTTGTTCTGGTCGCATATTCTATGCATTTGTCATAACTTTCTCTTTATATAAGCATAACTCTATATTTAGATAATTACTCCGCTTTGATGGAGCTATGCCCATCCCAGTAGTCATGTAAATAACAAGTCCTCCCTGTGAAGCCCACCCTTATATCCATCCAATAAGGCTTTCCATACCTGCTCTCATGCCCTATTTGGCTCCGCCCCCCCATTCCCCTCCCCACTCCACTTTGAGCGGCTCTTGCCCGCTGCGTCCCCTTATCCCCCTCCCCGCTAAATTGGCCCATAAGTGGCCAAACACAAGCCAATCCATGTTTATCTTACTTTACTAGTTTATATTATGCTATAAACGCTTTTCAGGATAATGTGGAGAATATACTCTATTTCCCCCCTCCCTCTACCCCCATAAAACCAACCCTTCCTTGCTTTTATATTTTCTAAATTAATAACTTAGGGTGTATTTATCCATCACAAGGTTGGGTTACTTCTAGTCTACATATCATATAAAAAATAAAAACTGAGGTCTCAATCTGGATAGTCCAAACTCTTTACTAATACCTTTAATAAACGGGATTTATATCCCCCTTCTGTTTAGATTTATTGCCTAGTAAACCTCTATGCTCCTTCATAACACTAACCAGCTATAGCTTCTCCATTCTTTTACCACTCACCATAGAGTACTACTCTTTAAATTTTTGAATCTATACAATGTTGGCATATCTAGTGTTGTTTACCTGGCAAGATCATGGTATTAGTATTGTACTATTCTCCTTTGTTATTATTGTTGGACGTTTCATTTTTGCTATATTTGTTTATGACTTCAATAAAAAACTATTTAAAAATAAATAGTTGCTGCCACTGAGGGATTTTAAAGTGTATTAGCCTACTAGAAAAAACCCTCAATGTCCACCCACACAGAGAATTATGAAAAAGTCCCTTACCCTCATCAGCCCTATCAGACAACAAGTCATGAGGGCAGGGATACAGGACTCACAGTTAGAAGTCTTTTTTCTTCTATACCAGCTTCTGGTTTGTCAGTTTCACCAACTTCTGACAGGGACCCTGAAACCTCAGCTGTGGGCAGACACTTAATCCTAGGTGTAACAGATCCAGACGACTTCTGACAGGGACCTGGAGAATAGGAAAAGCAGAGTAACCAACACTGGTTTTCTATATAGGGGTAGCATAAATGTTAGAAGGTCACCTCACCGTCTTCTAACTGCTAAAACCCACTATTACTCTTACTAAAGAGAATTACATGGAAACAGCATAGCCCCAATCCTTGCTTGCAGGGAAAGGTACCCATTAAAGGATTAAATATCTTCAGACACCATCTTCGCACATCCTCCCGATGATAGAGGCAAAGAATGACTGAGGATTATGGGTAATGGTAGTGACACTTAACAGCTCTAATGGGGTGTTCTTTGCCTCCTCCTGCTGGCCAGGAGTTGAATTCCCACTAGTAATTGGAATGAAATTGTGTTCTCTCCATGTCATTGGAAAGAAATAAAACTGTAGATGCTGCAAAGATTTACTCAATAAAATATAATGTATATCTTGGGTTGAATTATTTTAAGTAGTAAATAAAAGTCATAACCTTCAAACATAAATGCTACGTACAAAGCTTAAACAACGATTAAAACATCTTGTGCAATACAAATAAAATACAATGTAGCTGATAGAAGAGTTTTCAATTCTGTCTAATTCAATAAAGACAGATAATGAAAACCATTGTAGACTTTAGTAACGTGTACTAGACCCACATCTATAAAGTGACACAAATCACTCAGATGCATTTAGACTGTATGACACAGGTTTGCAGACCTATCAACAGAAATTTGACAGATGGCTTCATATTTGTCATTCTGAAGTATATGAAATCTTATTTTCCAGCTGCTGCCCTCTTGCATTTATCCTGTTTTTTTTAACTGTTTCTCACAAAGATACTTTCTGCTTGAACTGACACAGAATAGTTAGCAGCTTTGTTCCCTCTAAACCCATAAGATATTTTGGAAACAAAGCAGCATAGTGGATATAATGAAATAAAGATTTTGATAGCAAGAAGCCACATCTATCTAGTCTTGCCGTATTTCTATCTAAACTGGACACCTAATTAAGAAATCTTAAGAATGCATAATGTATATTGCAGGCAATGTAATATACTATTTTGTTCCTGCCACCCATATTCAATGAACCAACCATCCTTTCTGTAATGGAGTGTTTAGTAATGGTCTAATTTCTTTTGAATTTTCTAAAGAAAATGTGCATTGCAATATGCATCTCTTAAGGACAAGCAGATAAGTCAAACTGGCAATACAGTGCTTTCTGGGTAATACAGGGTTATTAACCCCTTAAGGACCAGCGACGTACCCTGTATGTCACTGCCCTTTTTTTGGAACTTGATTGTTTTATAGCGCGGTCTTGCCACCAGCGTTGAGACTGCTTTATTCCACAAAGCCTGCTGGAGGGAGTGCATTAATAGCGTGCTCTTGCTAGACTTGTGCTATTATGTCCTGAAAAAAACCCTTAACGACCAGTGGCATACAGGGTACATTGTGGTCATTAAGGGGTTAAACGAACTCCCCTATTAACAAACATTCTACAGTCAAATATTAATGTAAGTTAAAAATAGACTTTATGCAAGTCTAGGAATTTCAACCTTTTTTTCAGTTAGTTAACTGCATATTTATTCACAAAACCCTTTTACATCCTGCCCCATATGCAGAAGAAAATTCGATTTTTAAACGTCTTCTATATATTTTATATAGTTGCTGTGGTAGTGAACACGTTCATGATAATCACATCATAAGGAACTGGTACTTATCTGGCGTAAACAAGGCTGTTGATCAAAATAACCTCTTTTTTTTGTCAATAGCGTGGCTAGTATAAAATAATATAACTAAAATATGTATTTACTATTGAAATGGAGTATTCTTTTTCAGTTGATGAAATGTATAAAAGCTGATATTAAGCAAAAAACAGAGGCTAAGTCACTGCGCTTCAAAAAAGAATACTGTCAGATAAAGCCAACAGCTATGGGGAATCTCCCTAAATCCCTTTTTATAAATAGCACAAATAAAATTTAGTATGTGATAACACACACACAAAATAAAACTATGGTGCTCAAAAGAGCTAAATATTTGCAGTATCCGGCTGACAAATAAACAATAATATATTTATTTATACATGATAAAAGTTAAAAGAATATTTTCACATAAAAATGATGCAATACAATAAAAACAATCTTGCAATGGTTATACACTTATAACAATGAATGCACACATATAGTTTAGGCGTGCATGAGGGAGGCAACAGTTAAAAAGGACAACAGCAAAGTCCAGAGAACAAATGCAATCGATAATGGTAATGTGAAATCGGTTATAGTGATGATAAATCCAGGGACTTCAGATACAAAGTGGCCACAGGGAGAAACGTGGTCTGGGGCTCCTGTAGTGAGACAGGGAATCCTACTCACAAAGTATATGTGAGTTAAAAAGGTATTTCTCAGTACTTTCACCGGATAGGTGCTGGTGTCCTCAAAAGGTATCCAAAGGACAAGTCAGGCTTCCGTAGTTAGCAAAAAATCCACTACAGTGAAGACCGCAATTGCAACTGACACAAGCACTGACTGGTTTGAAGAAACACCTGCAAAAAAGCGAAGGACACTTTGGATATCTTTGAGGACGCCAGCAACTATCCGGTGTAAGTACAGAGAAATACCTTTTTAACTCACTTATATACTTTGTGACGAGGATTCCCTGGGGGCTAGTTATCAAGCCGTCTACTTTTCTGGCTTCGCCGGCCCAATACGTCCGCCTAAGCTCGCCTACCTTCGCCGCCGCGGACCTGAAAAAATACGCCTAAGTTATCAAATAAAGCTGTCAAAAAGCCGCGGGGCGATGAGCAGCGGACTGTGACAGTTATCACTCATCCGATCTCGCTGCCCTTCGGCTTTTTCCCAGCTTTATTGCTAGCCTGTCACTAAGCACTCACACTAAACTGCACTGTTCTACCCCCTATACCGGCGCCCCCGGAGCCCCCCGCAACTCAATAAAGTTACTAACCCCTAAACCGCCGCTCCTAGACCCTGCCGCAACTCTGATAAATGTATTAACCCCTAAACCGCCGCTCCCGGACACCGCTGCCACCTACATTATACCTAGTAACCCCTATCCTGCCCCCCCTATACCGTCGCCCTCTATTATAAAATTATTAACCCCTATCCTGCTGATCCCGCACCTCTCCGCAACAAAATAAATAGTTTAACCCCTAAACCGCCGCTCCATGAACCCGCCGCAACCTATAATAAATTTATTAACCCCTATCCTGCCCCCCACTACGCCGCCGCCACTGTAATAAAATGATTAACCCCTAAACCTAAGTCTAACCCTAACCATAACGCCCCCCTAACTTAAATATTAATTAAATAAATCTAAATAAATTAACTCTTATTAACTAAATGAATCCTATTTAAAACTAAATACTTACCTTTAAAATAAACCCTAATATAGCTACAATATAAATAATAATTATATTCTAGCTATCTTAAGATTTATTTTTATTTTACAGGTACCTTTCAATTTATTTTAACCATGTACAATAACTATTAAATAGTTATTAAGTATTTAATAGCTTACCTAGCTAAAATAAAGAGAAATGTACCTGTGAAATAAATCCTAACCTAAGTTACAATTACACCTAACACTAAACTATACTTTAATAAATTATTCCTATTTAAACTAAATACTTACCTGTAAAATAAACCCTAAGATAGCTACAATATAATTAATAATTATATTCTAGCTATCTTAGGATTTATATTTATTTTACAGGTAACTTTGTATTTATTTTAGCTAGTCTAAGCCCCCTAATAAAATAACAAACCCCCCCAAAATAAAAAAAATCCCTACCCTATTCTAAATTACATAAATTTCAAAGCTCTTTTACCTTACCAGCCCTTAAAGGCCATTTGTGGGGGCATGCCCCAAAAAGTTCAGCTCTTTTGCCTGTAAAATAAAAATACAACCCCCCCCCCAACATTAAAACCCACCACCCACATACCCCTAATCTAACCCAAACCCCCCTTACAAAAACCTAACACTAATCCCCTGAAGATCATCCTACCTTGAGTCGTCTTCACTCAGCCGAGCCACCGATGGAACTGAAGAGGACATCCGGAGCGGAAGAAGTTAATCCTCCAAGCGGCGCTGAAGAAATCTTCCATCCGATGAAGTCATCATCCAGGCGGCGCTGAAGAAGTCTTCGATCCGGCCGATGTCATCTTCAAAGAGGCGCTGAAGAGGTCTTCTATCCGGGCGAAGTCATCTTCCAAGCCGGGTCTTGAATCTTCCTTCCGCCGACGCGGAACCACCTTCTTCACCGACGGACTACGACGAATGACGGCTCCTTTAAGGGACGTCATCCAAGATGGTGTCCCCTCAATTCCGATTGGCTGATAGGATTCTATCAGCCAATCGGAATTAAGGTAGGAAAATCTGATTGGCTGATGGAATCAGCCAATCAGATTGAGCTCGCATTCTATTGGCTGTTCCGATCAGCCAATAGAATGCGAGCTCAATCTGATTGGCTGATTGGATCAGCCAATCGGATTGAACTTGAATCTGATTGGCTGATTCCATCAGCCAATCAGATTTTCCTACCTTAATTCCGATTGGCTGATAGAATCCTATCAGCCAATCGGAATTGAGGGGACGCCATCTTGGATGACGTCCCTTAAAGGAGCCGTCATTCGTCGTAGTCCGTCGGTGAAGAAGGTGGTTCCGCGTCGGCGGAAGGAAGATTCAAGACCCGGCTTGGAAGATGACTTCGCCCGGATAGAAGACCTCTTCAGCGCCTCTTTGAAGATGACATCGGCCGGATCGAAGACTTCTTCAGCGCCGCCTGGATGATGACTTCATCGGATGGAAGATTTCTTCAGCGCCGCTTGGAGGATTAACTTCTTCCGCTCCGGATGTCCTCTTCAGTTCCATCGGTGGCTCGGCTGAGTGAAGACGACTCAAGGTAGGATGATCTTCAGGGGATTAGTGTTAGGTTTTTGTAAGGGGGGTTTGGGTTAGATTAGGGGTATGTGGGTGGTGGGTTTTAATGTTGGGGGGGGGGTTGTATTTTTATTTTACAGGCAAAAGAGCTGAACTTTTTGGGGCATGCCCCCACAAATGGCCCTTTTAAGGGCTGGTAAGGTAAAAGAGCTTTGAAATTTATGTAATTTAGAATAGGGTAGGGATTTTTTTTATTTTGGGGGGGTTTGTTATTTTATTAGGGGGCTTAGATTAGGTGTAAGTAGCTTAAAATTGTTGTAATATTTTTAACATGTTTGTAACTTAATTTTTTATTTTTTGTAACTTAGCTTTTTTTATTTTTTGTACTTTAGTTAGTTTATGTAATTGTATTTCATTGTAGTTCTTTGTAGGTAGTTTATTTAGTTAATTTAATGATAGTGTAGTATTAGGTTTAATTGTAACTTAAGTTAGGATTTATTTTACAGGTAATTTTGTATTTCTTTTAGCTAGGTAGTTATTAAATAGTTAATAACTATTTAATAACTATTCTAACTAGCTAAAATAAATACAAAGTTACCTGTAAAATAAATATAAATCCTAAGATAGCTATAATATAATTATTAATTACATTGTAGCTATCTTAGGGTTTATTTTACAGGTAAGTATTTATTTTTAAATAGGAATAATTTATTAAAGTATAGTGTAGTGTTAGGTGTAATTGTAACTTAGGTTAGGATTTATTTCACAGGTACATTTCTCTTTATTTTAGCTAGGTAAGCTATTAAATAGTTAATAACTATTTAATAGCTATTGTACATGGTTAAAATAAATTGAAAGGTACCTGTAAAATAAAAATAAATCCTAAGATAGCTAGAATATAATTATTATTTATATTGTAGCTATATTAGGGTTTATTTTAAAGGTAAGTATTTAGTTTTAAATAGGATTCATTTAGTTAATAAGAGTTAATTTATTTAGATTTATTTAATTAATATTTAAGTTAGGGGGCGTTAGGGTTAGGGTTAGGTTTAGGGGTTAATAATTTTATTACAGTGGCGGCGGCGTAGTGGGGGGCAGGATAGGGGTTAATAAATTTATTATAGGTGGCGACGGTGTAGGGGGGGCAGATTAGGGGTTAATAAATGTATTATAGGTGGCGACGGTGTAGGGGGGGCAGGATAGGGGTTAATACATTTAATATAGGTTGCGGCGGGTTCAGGGAGCGGCGGTTTAGGGGTTAATACATTTATTATAGTTGCGGTGGGCTCCGGGAGCGGCGGTTTAGGGGTTAATATGTATAGAGTAGCTTGCGGTGGGCTCCGGGAGCGGCGGTTTAGGGGGTAATAACTTTATTTAGTTGCGGCGGTGTAGGGGGGGTCAGATTAGTGGTGTTTAGACTCGGGGTACATGTTAGGGTGTTAGGTGTAGACAGCTCCCATAGAAATCAATGGGATGTCTGTCAGCAGCGAACTTGTACTTTCGCTATGGTCAGACTCCCATTGATTCCTATGGGATCCGCCGCCTCCAGGCTGGAGCTTTGAAAACCAGGTACGCTGGGCCGTAAAAGTGCCGAGCGTACCTGCTAGTTTTTTGATAGCTAGCAAAAGTAGTGAGAATGTGCCGCACTTGTGTGCGGAACATCTGGAGTGACGTAAGAATCGATCTGTGTCGGACTGAGTCTGGCGGATCGAAGCTTACGTCACAAAATTCTACTTTTGCCGGTCTCGAGCCTTTGATAACTAAGGCGTATCAGCCTCGCCACAAATACGCTGCGGAATACGCAGCGTATTTGAGGTTGACGGCTTGATAACTAGGCCCCCTAGTCTCACCTCAACTTACATCCTAGCACGGCTTTTGGTCTAGAGTACATTGCAAATTTTTTTTTAACTAGACATAATTAAAAATGTTATATCACAATAATTTTATATTATATGCTATATATAATTGGTACTAAAGTTATTTATTTATTATTCTTTATTTATGAAGCACCAACATATTCCGCAATGCTGTCCATGACCATGAGTACAATTAATTTAAATAAAACAATGATATAAAACTTGTAAGAGACAGGACAAAATTTACAAACACATACAGGAGGAATAGAGGGCCTAGAAGGGTAGGAGGCTGAGAAACAGGAGGTGAGGATTACAATATTCAGAAAGATGTTAATATAGAGTTAGATGAGGTAAGTGAAATTAATTTATTATTGAGTTGGGTGGTAGGCTTCTCTGAACAAAAAAATCTTCAGGGAGCATTGAAAGGAAGATTAGGGCAAAGCCTAACGAGGGAGAGAGTTCCAGAGGGTAGGTGCTGCATGACAGAAGTCCTGCAGTCTAGCATGGGAAGAGGTGATAGTTGAAGAAGCAAGGAGCAGGTCATTGTTGGATCTTAGTGGTCGGGCTGGAGTATACTTGTTTATTAGAAAGGATAGGTAGTGGGGAGCGGCGTTGCTGAGAGCTTTGTATGTAAGGGTGAGAATTTTGAATTTAAGTATTCTGCTGTGAATGTGGAGCTAATAAAAAGACTCACAGAGAGGTGCAGCAGATACAGAGGGATGGGAAAGGTGGATTAGCCTAGCAGAGGCATTTAGGATGGATTAAACGGGGGGGAGGCCGGAAAGAGGAAGGCCAGTAAGTAGGTTATTGCAGTAGTCAAGTCGGGAAATAACAAGGGAGTGGATTATTTGCTTTGTGGTGTTAGCGCTCAGAAAAGGGTGAATCTTGGAAATATTGCATAGGTGGTTGCAGCAGGATGCAGAAAGCAATTGGATGTGGCGGACGAAGGATAGATTTGACTCAAGTTTAACTCTGGGGCAGCAGGGGACGATGGGGAAATGGTGATGCCGTTGACAGGGATAGAGAAGTCAGAAGTCGGCGTAGAGCTTGAGGGGGGATTAGAAGGAGCTCAGTCTTGGACATGTTAATCTTTAGCTGGAGAGAGGCCATCCAGGAAGAGATACCAGATAAGCAGTTGCTAACATGAGAAAGGACAGAGGGAGAGAGAGCAGGGGTGGATATGTAGATCTGTGTGTCAGCATAGAGATGATATTTGAATTCATAACTGTTGATAAGTTTACCCAGTGAAGAAGTATAAATGGAGAAGAGTAGTGGACCCAGAACAGATCCTTGAGGTACTCCAACAGACAGAGGCATTGGAGAGGAGTAGTCACCGGCAAATGGCATAGAGAAAGACCTGTGAGAAAGATAGGAGTGAATCCAAGAAAGAGCAGTGTCACAGAGACCAAAAGAGCTAAGGGTCTGTAGGAGGAGGAGGTGGTCAACTGTGTCGAAGGCAGCTGAGTGGTCAAGTAAGATGAGTATAGAGTAGTAGCCAATACTTTAAGCAGAGAGAAGATTGTTAGTAATATTGGTAAGGGCAGTCTCAGTTGAGTGTTTGGGGTGGAATCCATATTGCAGGGGGTCATGCAAGGAGTTGGTGGACAGGAAGTGGGTTAGGAAATTGTAAACTTGTTTTTCAAGGAGTTTTGATGTTAGTGGAAGTAGTGATATGGGGCAGTAGCTTTCAGGAGAATTCGGGTCGAGGGAGGGTTTTTTGAGTATGGGAGTGATGTTTGCGCGTTTGAAAGAAGATCGGAATGAACCGGTAGAGAGAGATAGGTTGAAGATGTGAGTAAGAGCAGGAGTGAGTACCAGCAAGTTGTTTGAATGAGTCATTCTTTGGGAGAGTTATGGAGTTTTTCTTGCAGGTTTTAACAGAATTCCAAAAAAGAAATTCTCATTCGTCATTTATATAAATATAGATTTTAATAAGATAGGAAAAGGAAAGGGCCAAAAAGGGCTAAATTACAAGACTGGCTCCCATCTTATGGAACTCTCTGCCTCGCTCCACAAGAACCTCCCCTAATTTTAAAGGTTTCAAGTGCTCCCTGAAGACTCTACTATTCAGGGACGCTTACAACCTACACTAACTTTCCTATCTCCACTGCTATCCCCTAAAACCCCATAGCATGTAAGCCTATGAGCCCAGCTGTTTGTAGTTCACCTTCATAAGAGCCGACTACAACAGTGCAAGTCTCGGCAGGACCCTCTCTCACCATTTGAACCCTGTAATCGTTTGTATATACCACCTCTGTACATAGCGCTGCAGAACCTGTTGGCGCTCTACAAATACTTGATAATAATAATAAAATTACGAGTGGGGTGCTATTTTGCTAATTTTGTTTAAAAACAACATTTTATCAGACAACATTATTATGAATGTAACTATACATTGAAATGTATTTTTGAGGTGTATTGTGCCACTTTTTTGTCTCGCATAACAGTTTACTAGAACTTTGAAGTCATACTAACTCAATGTGCATTAAATTTTGATTGCACTCAAGCAAACTCATTTACTTTTAACTCGTTATACATGCACAATTTCTGTCATGCGCAAAGAGACGAGAAATACACCATATCGCTTGTATCACACTGCTCCGTCTTAGTGCTCGCCACTCAGTATCAGCGGCAGCTCAGCATTCTCCTCCCATGGCCGTTGCCAGGGTGGAAGGGGTTGTTGTGGTGATGATGTCATCGCCGCATGCCGTCTCCTTCCTCAGATGCCACTCATCGGTCCGCTGGTGCAAACATGCACCTATGTAAGTATCGCCTCACTTCCTATACCTTGCCCAAGTATAGGTTGTTCTCTGTATTCCTGAGTGCTCTTTATTATTGCTGACTCTTTGGATTGACTTAATGCTGCTGAACTCTGCTTGCCTCTGACCATTCTCTGTTGTTTAACCCCTTAACTGCCGGATTGCCTTACTGCTGTTGAACTCTGCTTGCCTCTGACTACTCTCTGTTTAACCCCTGAACTGCCGGATTGCCTTACTGCTGCTAAACTCTGCTTGCTTTTGACCAATCTATGTTGTTTTTCCCCTGAACTGCTGGATTGCCTTATTGTTGTTGGACACTGCCTTTCTCTGACTACTCTTCTGATTAACCCCTGAACTACTGTTACTGTGGATTACCTCATTGTTGCCGAATTCTGCTTGCCTGGCTACTCTCCAGTTATTCCCTGTAGTGCAGAGAAGGATTTCCCCTCTACTGTGAGTACTGTTACCTCATTTACTTATCTATTCTCTTGTTCTGGGATATTTCCTTATCCTTCCACTTGACGCCATGGACCCAAATGAGGTAGCTAGAGCAATCTCTCTTTAGGGACACCTGCAAAGCCTGGATTCCAAATTGGAGACTATTACTACTATGCTCTCCTCACTTGTTGCAGAGAAGAATGCTGTGCCTGTTGCCACACAGCCTGTCCCTGCTGCTAGTACTGCAACCTCCTCCTCTGCTTCTGGTAGTATACCCCTGATACCCTTACCTGACAAGTTTGATGGCTTTACCAACTGCAGGGGTTTTCTCATCCAGTGCACACTGCATTTCTGCAATGACCCTCATACCTTCCAGTCTCATTAGTCAAAGGTTACCTTTATCACTTATTTGTTTAAAGCCTGGGTCTCTCCCCTTTTGGAACAGAATGCTGAACTCCTGAACAATGCTGATACCTTCATTTCTGCATTATCTTCCGTATTTGGGACTTCTGGTCACACTTCTGCTGCAGTGTACTCTCTCTTGGATCTCCGAGCAATATATCTGTGGCACAAAACGCCATCAAATTTCGCACCTTCGCACTTGAGACCAGTTGGGATAGCAGTACTCTCAAGGCATCCTTCCGCAGAGGCCTGCATTAGCGCATCAAGGATAAGCTCACTTATTGTGATGTTCCATCTTCCTTGGATGATTTTATAGCACTCTGCATCAGTCTGGATTCTTGCTTTCAGGAATGACCAGCTGAGAGAGAGAACTCGCAGAATCCTTCCCTCTCGTCTTCCTACACGTCCAGCCAATAGACTGCCCTCTACCCTTCCAGCACCTCACGTTACCTCTGAAGAGGAACCAATGGATTTCTCTTCCCTTCAATCCTCAGAATTTGGTTCTAATGCACATCAACTTAAGAATTGTGATATACTGCTGGGAAAATTCAATGCTTAGAGGATAAGAGTGGGGTACCTCTAAGCATGTACAAAAAGGCAGTTCCACAGCACCTTGAATAAAATGTCCTTTATTAAACTTTCATGGACAGCATAACATGCGACGTTTCGGGAACGTTATCCCTTAATCATGCATATTCCACAATACACCTGAGCCTAGATTTAAAGGCATATCCAACCAATCACTGGTTACCTGTTTACTTAACAGTGCCCTCTAATGGACAGTGACAATATTTATTCAATACTTTGTATATTTGGATAATAGTGTACTTGAAATTTTTGTGTCAATGTAAACACATTATGAATACATAATACCTCAAATATTAAAATACAATATATATACACATATAAAAAAATATAAAAAAATATAAACATTAATGCAAACATGAATGAACAAAT
Source organism: Bombina bombina (assembly GCF_027579735.1). Classification (NCBI taxonomy): domain Eukaryota; kingdom Metazoa; phylum Chordata; class Amphibia; order Anura; family Bombinatoridae; genus Bombina; species Bombina bombina. Next base: position 194,254,495 of record NC_069501.1, on the reverse strand, counting down.
GTACATTTTTATATGTAGAAACTGAAAGGCTACTACCTTTGTTTAGTATATACATGGAAAAAGAACAATATTAAAGGAAAGTTATATAAAATGTTTCAATTTCTTGTTAGTACTATATCTGTATCTTGACACCTCTAAGCATGGCCACTATTGATTCCCCTCACTCTTCTTGGATCTTGGTACCTATTACCCTCCTCACCTTTCTCCAGAACTCTGTCCACGCTCAGGCCTTATTGATTCAGGGGCGGCCAGAAATTTCCTAGATCACTGTTTTATGACTCATGCAGGGTTGCCTCTTCTCCAGAAAAAACAATGTCTAAAAATAACCACTCTGGATGGCACTCCCCTTTGATCAGTTTTAATCCATTTTGAATCAGAACCCCTAACCATGACTGTGGGGGTCCTACATTCTGAACAGTTGCAGTTTGATCCATTCTCCAGCACAACCAGTTATCCTTGGTCTTCCTTGGCTACATAAACACAATCCTCAATTCGACTGGACTGAAGGACAGTTGGCCTCCTTGGGTAAATCCTGTTTTCACTCCTGCTTGGCTACGGTTACACCACTACAACACATTCCTATAGCCAGTCTTCTGACCTCTTCTAACCTTCCCTCAGTATATGCAGACTTTACAGATGTCTTTGAAAAGAAAGCAGCTGCTGTGCTTCCACCTCACAACCATTACGAATGCAAAATTTACCTCTTTCCTGAAGCCCCACTTCCTAAAGGAAGGATTTATCCACTGTCCAAAGCTGAAACCAAAGCCATGGAAGAATATATCCAAGAGAATTTTGCTAAAGGCTTCATTCTTCTTTCCTGCCGGGCTCGGTTCTTTTTTGTTGGTAAAAAGGATGGTGGTTTGAGACCCTGTATAGACTACAGAGCCCTAAACAACATCACGATCAAGAATCATTATCCTATTCCCTTGATCACTGAATTATATGATTCACTCCAAAGTGAGAGCTACTTTACAAAACTAGATCTTCGTGGGGCGTACAATCTCATTCGCATCTTCCCGGGACATGAGTGGACCACTGCCTTCAACATGAGATCAGGGCATTTTGAGTACCTCGTAATGCCTTTTGGGCTGTGCAATGCCCTGCTGTCTTTCAGCATTCATCAATTATGTCTTCCGTGATCTCCTTAATCGTGCTGTCATCGTCTATTTGGATGACATCCTCATATTCTCCACCTCTCTGGAAGAACATCATGACCATGTGAGACAGGTGCTTCTTTGTCTCAGAGACAATTCTCTGGTAGCCAAGCTGGAGAAATGTGAATTTGATCAAGTCTGAATTCAATTCCTTGGATATATCATCTCTAAAGATAGTTTCACCATGGAACCCACTAAGTTAACAGCAGTTCTGAAATGGCCTCAGCCCACCACATTGAAGGAGTTACAGAGATTCTTGGGTTTTACAACTATTATCGTGTTTATAAAGAATTTCTCCAAGATTGTTGCTCCACTCACTGAGCTGACTAAATGAAACAGAGATTGTAAGAATTGGCCCCTAGTAGCTATGGACGCCTTCTCTCTTCAGAAGATGGCCTTTTGTACTACTGCTGTGCTACGTCATCCCAATCCTAATTTACACTTCACCTTACAGGTTGATGCCTCTGAAATTGGAGCTGGTGCAGTCATAACCCAAAGAGACCCTTCAACCTCTAAGTTGCATTCTGTGACCCTTACTGAATGGCATCACTGGCTAGAGTGTACTACTAACCCCATTCAGATTCTCACAGATCACAAGAACTTGACGTACTTAGAGACTGCCCATCGACTCAATCCTCAACAGTCCAGGTGGGCCTTATTCATTTCCCGTTTAAACTTTATAGTCTTTTACCTTCCTGGGACGAAGAATAAAAAGGCTGATGTGCTTTCCCGTCAGTTTCTTCAGTCTAATGATGCTTCTGAAGCTCCTATCGACGACATCATACCTCCCTAATATGTGGTTGCTCAGCTCAACACCTCTCTTCTTCAAAGACTGCAACGTGCCCAGTCAAGAAAACCTTCTAAAGCCCCTGCGGCTCCTGAGATCCTTTATGTTCCTTAAAACCTTCGCTCCCCTGTGCTATCCTGGGTTCATAACAGCAAGCTGTCAAGTCATCCTGGTTTTACTAGAACCTTTAAACTCCTTTGCTAACACGTGTGGTGGCCTACCATGAAGTCGGACTCTCAGGATTATGTCAAGGCTTGTCAGACTTGTGCTGTTAATAAGACTCCCCGTTCCCTACCTCATGGCCTACTTCAACCATTGTCCATACCTAGAAAAAACCTGGACACACATAGCCATGGATTTTGTTGTAAATATCCATCCTTCTGATCATCATACTGTCATCTGGGTTGTGGATGATCTGTTATCCAAACTTGCTCATTTTGTACCTTTACCTGAATTACCTACAGCTGAAGAATTGTCCATTCTTTTTCTGTTACACGTGGTACGGCTCCATGGTATACCCGTAAATATTGTTTCTGACAAAGGAACTCAATTTATTTCTACCTTTTGGAGGAGCTTTTGCAAATTGCTTGGAACCACAGTTTCTTTGTCCTTTGGTTATCACCCCCAGACTAACGGGCAGATGGAGAGAACCAATCAGGATCTTGAAGCTTATCTCAGAACATATGTCAATTCACAGCATACTAATTGGTCCGGGTGGTTACCCCTAGCTGAACTGGCTAAGAACATCCATTGGCATTCTTCTCTACGATGCTTTCCTTTGTTTGTGCCTTTTCAGTGGGTGAACGTGTCTGGGTCTCTACCCAACATGTTCATATACATCAACCCTGACATAAGTTAGGACCTTGGTATATGAGCCTTTACAAGGTCCTCAAAAGACTATCCCCTGTAGCCTACAAAGTGGCTTTGCCCAGAACCCTGCGCATTCACCCGGTCTTCCACATATCACTGCTCAAGCCTTACATCATTAACAGATAAACTCGACTTAGACCTCCTCCTCCTACGCTATTAATTCATGATGAACCTGATTATGAGGTCGCTAAAATCCTGGACTTCAGATTCAGGCACAGGCAACTACAATACCTAGTGCACTTGACGGGTTTCTCTGTGGCAGATTGGTCCTGGATTCCAGCCCCTGATGTTCATGCTCCATCTTTGGTCTCCAGGTTTCATGCTACTTATCCCTCCAAGCCAAGTTTGGGTCCCTGAGGTACCCTTTAAGAAGGGGCTGTGTCATGCTGCTCAGTCTTAGGGCTCGCCGCTCAGTATCAGTGGCGGCTGAGTGTTCTCCTTCCATGGCCAATGCCATGGTTACGGCGGTTGTTATGGCAATGATGTAATCGCTGAATGCCATCTCCTTCCTCTGATGCCGCTCACCGGTCTGCTGGCGTGAACCTGCTTCTATGTAAGTCTCACCTCACTTCCTATACCTTGCCCAAGTATAGGTTGTTCTCTGTATTCCTGGGTGCCCTTTATGTGTGCCGACTCTTTGGATTGACTTACTGTTGCTGAACTCTGCTTGCCTCTGACCACTCTCTATTGTTTAACCCCTAAACTGCCGGATTGCCTTTTTGCTGCTGAACTCTGATTGCCATTGACCACTCTCTGTTGTTTAAACCCTGAACTGCCGGGTTGCCTTACTGTTGCTTAACTCTGCTTGCCTCTGACCACTCTCTGTTGTTTTTTCCCTGAACTGCTGGATTGCCTTATTGTTGCTGCACTATGCCTGTCTCTGACCACTCTTCTGATTAACCCCTGAACTGCTGTTACTGTGGATTGCCTAATTTTTGCCGAACTCTGCTGGCCTGACTATTCTCCAGTTATTCCCTGTAGTGCCAAGAAGGATTGCCCCTCTAATGTAAGTACTGTTACCTCATTTACGTATCTATTCTCTTGTTCTGGGATATTTCCTTATCCTTCCACTAGACGCCAGGATAAGAAGACTACTGTCCAAGTTTGGTCTGATAGGGAAATATCCCACGAGCATTACAGCTTGCACTCTACAGTTAGTGCATCACTCGTAATGCAGCCCCAAACTTGGTTAGATTTCCTTATTAACTGTGAAATTCATTAATGTTTAGAATATCCCAAAAATTTGGGTATTCTCTTACAGATTTATGGCCCTATTTATTAAATTGTGGCCACAAAATGTTCCAGGCAGAGAACCTGTCCGCTCATGTTTGGGGCTTATGAGACAACCCACACCCTGCTTTCTCACATTTGATGTAAGATGTTATGAGAGGTTTTAAGACCGCTGCTCAAGCCCTCACCTCAATGGCTACAAAGCTGCAAACTAAAGTTTAAATGGTACCCTTTGCCCAACCACCTATTCTGTAAATAAGTGCTTTTACAGATTAATCCTCTCAAACAACTCTTCAGTGATTTTATAGATGAGCTAATGGGAACACTTGCACAAATTTAAGTTTCTCTAAAACCCTTGGAAGAATATTATCTTTGGCCACATATTTTTCTTTCCACTTTATTTTGGAAAATGTCATTAAAACGAAAACGTAATCCTATTTAGGAAAAAAAAAACGTACTTACTGCCTTACAGATTATGGTAGCAATTAGTTCACAAAAGTTTGCGACACGGGCGAACCGCCATAGACTTCAATAGGCAGGCGAATTTTAAAACCCACAGGGACTCTTTCTGGCCACAATAGTGATGGAAAAGTTGTTTCAAGGGGACTAACACCTGGACTGTGGCATGCCGGAATGGGATCCATGGCAAAACTCCCATGGAAAATTACATAGTTGATGCAGAGTCTGGTTTTAATCCATAAAGGGCATAAATCACCTAACATTCCTAAATTGTTTGGAATAACGTGCTTTAAAACATCAGGTATGATGTTGTATCGATCAGGTAGTGTAAGGGTTATGCCTGCTTCACAGTGCGCAGTGTAGGTGATATACCTGACCATGCTTTGCAGACCAGGGGCGCGATCCGATATAGATCGTAGTTTGCGGCGCAAGCGAGGGAACCCGCGTCGCCCGCAGTTTCAGCTCGCAACTCGAGCTATCCCATATATGGTGCCGTCAGATGCTAACGTGCCGTAAGTCTGACAAACCAGCGATGTCCAGAAATCTTCGCAAGTACAAATTTCTGGCGTCGCCAGTGACTTGCGGCACATTAGAAACTGCCGGCGCCTACAAAACCTGACTAAAGTCTAAATCACCTGCACTGTCTAACACGCCTCCCTAACATAGCCCGACAAGTCTAACACGCCTCCCTAACATAGCCCGACACATCTAACCCTCTATCCGCTATCCCCCGTCACTAGCCTAACAAAAAAATATGTATTAACCCCTAAACCGCCGCTCCCGGAGCCCGCCACTACCTAATAAAGTTATTAACCCCTAAACTGCCGCCAGCTATATTAAATCTATAACCCCCTAAAGTGAGCCCCTAACACCGCCGCCATCTACCTTACCTACCCCCTAAAGTGAGCCCCTACCCCGCCGCTATCTATTTTAAAATTATTAACCCCTAATCTAATCCCCCTACCCCGCCGCCATCTATATTAAATTATTTAACCCCTAAAATACTAAACTATCCCTACCACTAAACCTAAGTCTAACCCTACAAATAGCCCTGAAAAGGGCTTTTTGCGTGGCATTGCCCCAAAGTAACAGCTCTTTTGCCAGCCCTTGAAAGGGCTTTTTGCGGGGCATGCCCCAAAGTAACAGCTCTTTTGCCAGCCCTTAAAAGGGCTTTTGGCGGGGCTTTGTCACAAAGTAAACTGCTCTTTTGCCTACAATCTACATCCCCCTACACCGCGGCCACCTATAATAAATGTATTAACCCCTAATCTAATCCCCCTACACCGCCGCCAGCTATATTAACTATATTAACCCTAATTATATAAGGGTTAATATAGTTAATATAGTTATTATATTATATATATATTAACTATATTAACCCTAATTAGATTAGGGTTCATATAGTTAATATTGTTATTATATTATATATATATATATTAAGTATAATAACCCTATCTAACTCTAACATCCTAACTAAACTCTTATTAAAATAAATCTAATATTAATATTATTAATTAAAATATTCCTATTTAAATCTAAATACTTACCTATAAAATAAACCCTAAGATAGCTACAATATAATTAATAATTACATTATAGCTATGTTAGGGTTTATATTTATTTTACAGGTAAATTGTTAATTATTTTATCTAGGTATAATAGCTATTAAATAGTTATTACCTATTTAATAGCTACCTAGTTAAAATAATTACCCAATTACCTGTAAAATAAATCCTAACCTAAGTTACAAATACACCTACACTATCAATAAATTAAATAAACTACAAATATCTATCTAAAAATACAATTAAATAAACTAAACTAAATTACAAAAAATAAAAAAAAGATTACAAGATTTTTAAGCTAATTACACCTATTCTAAGCCCCCTAATAAAATAATAAACCCCCAAAATAAAAAAAATTCCCTACCCTATTCTAAATTAAAAAAAGTTCAAAGCTCTTTTACCTTACCAGCCCTTAAAAGGGCCTTTTGTGGGGGCATGCCCCAAAGAAAACTGCTCTTTTGCCTGCAAAAAAAAACACAATACCACCCCCCAACATTACAACCCACCACCCACATACCCCTAATCTAACCCAAACCCCCCTTAAATAAACCTAACACTACCCTCCCTGAAGATCTCCCTACCTTGTCTTCACCCACCCGGGCAGAAATCCTCATCCGATCCAGGCGATGTGTTCCAGCAAGCGGCAGTGAAGTCTTCATCCATCCGGGCGATGTCTTGATGCAAGCGGCAGAGAGTCTTCTTCCATCGGCGATGTCTTCAAGCAAATCGGCATCTTCAATCTTCTTAGTTCGCTCCTCCGCCGCGGAGCATCCTTCCGGCACGACGACTTCCTGACGAATGAGGTTCCTTTAAATGACGTCATCCAAGATGGCGTCTGCCGAATTCCGATTGGCTGATAGGATTCTATCAGCCAATCGGAATTAAGGTAGAAAAATCTGATTGGCTGATTGAATCAGCCAATCAGATTCAAGTTCAATCCGATTGGCTGATTGGTTCAGCTAATCGGATTGAACATTAATCTGATTGGCTGATTCAATCAGCCAATCAGATTTTTCTACCTTAATTCCGATTGGCTGATAGAATCCTATCAGCCAATCGGAATTCGGCAGACGCCATCTTGGATGACGTCATTTAAAGGAACCTCATTCGTCGGGAAGTCGTCGTGCCGGAAAGATGCTCCGCGGCGGAGGAGCGAACTAAGAAGATTGAAGATGCCGATTTGCTTGAAGACATCGCCGATGGAAGAAGACTCTCTGCCGCTTGCTTCAAGACATCGCCCGGATGGATGAAGACTTCACTGCCGCTTGCTGGAACACATCGCCTGGATCGGATGAGGAGTTCTGCCCGGGTGGGTGAAGACAAGGTAGGGAGATCTTCAGGGGAGGTAGTGTTAGGTTTATTTAAGGGGGGTTTGGGTTAGATTAGGGGTATGTGGGTGGTGGGTTGTAATGTTGGGGTGTGGTATTGTGTTTTTTTTTGCAGGCAAAAGAGCAGTTTTCTTTGGGGCATGCCCCCACAAAAGGCCCATTTAAGGGCTGGTAAGGTAAAAGAGCTTTGAACTTTTTTTAATTTAGAATAGGGTAGGGAATTTTTTTTATTTTGGGGGTTTATTATTTTATTAGGGGGCTTAGAATAGGTGTAATTAGCTTAAAAATCTTGTAATCTTTTTTTTATTTTTTGTAATTTAGTGTTTTTTTTTTTGTAATTTAGTTTAGTTTATTTAATTGTATTTTTAGATAGATATTTGTAGATTATTTAATTTATTGATAGTGTAGGTGTATTTGTAACTTAGGTTAGGATTTATTTTACAGGTAATTGGGTAATTATTTTAACTAGGTAGCTATTAAATAGGTAATAACTATTTAATAGCTATTATACCTAGTTAAAATAATTAACAATTTACCTGTAAAATAAATATAAACCCTAACATAGCTATAATGTAATTATTAATTACATTGTAGCTATCTTAGGGTTTATTTTATAGGTAAGTATTTAGATTTAAATAGGAATATTTTAGTTTATAATATGAATTAGATTTATTTAATAAGAATTTAGTTAGGGGTGTTAGGGTTAGATAGAGTTAATATAGTTTATATAAATCTATAGTAACTATATTAACTATATTAACCCTAATATAATTAGGGTTAATATAGTTAATATATATAATGTAATAACTATATTAACTATAATATACTTAGGGTTAATATAGATAATATAGCTGGCGGCGGGGTAGGTAGATTAAATTAGGGGTTAATAATTTTTATATAGATGGCGGCGGTGTAAGGGGTTCACATTAGGGGATAGATCAGTTAGATGGTGGCGGTTTTAGGGGCTCACAGTAGGGGGTTAGTTTATGTAGATGGAGACGGTTTAGGGGTTAAATACTTTATTATGGATTGCGGCGGGGGATCGCGGTTGACAGGGAGATAGACATTGCGCATGCGTTAGGTGTTAGGTTTATTTTAGCAGATCGCGGTTGACAGGGAGATAGACATTGCGCATGTGTTAGGTGTTAGGTTTATTTTAGCAGCCAGTTTAGGGAGTTACGGGGCTCCAATAGTCAGCGTAAGGCTTCTTACGGCTGCTTTTTGTGGCGAGGTGAAAATGGAGTAAGATTTCTCCATTTTCGCCACGTAAGTCCTTACGCTGTATATTGGATACCAAACTGTGCGGGTTTGGTATACCTGCCTATGGCCCAAAAAACTACGGGCGACGGCAGAAATATACGCGCGTAACTTCTAGGTTACGCCGTATATAGGATACCAAACCCGCGCAAATATTGGCGTCGCCAGCTTTTGCGGGCGACGATTTTTATCGGATCGACCCCCAGGTATCAGTGGTCATATGGACCCTTGCCCCAACACTGTGTGCCAGCCATGCCATTATAGCAGACTTATATGGCTTTGGCGTTGCTTTTTGGTAATTAGAAGGCTGCTAAATGCCACTGCGCACCACACGTGTTTTATGCCCAGCAGTGAAGGGGTTAATTAGGGAGCATGTAGGGAGCTTGTAGTGTTAATTTTAGCTTAAGTGTAGTGTAGTAGGCAACCCAAAGTATTGATCTAGGCCCATTTTGGTATATTTAATTCCACCATTTCACCGCCAAATGCGATCAAATAAAAAAAACAATTGTTCACTTTTTCACAAACTTTAGGTTTCTCACAGAAATTATTTACAAACAACTTATAAAATTATGACATAAATGGTTGTAAATGCTTCTCTGGGATCCCCTTTGTTCACAAATAGCAGAGTTATATGGCTTTGGCGTTGCTTTTTGGTATTTAGAAGCAGTGACGTGCTGTCATAGGAGGCAGGGGAGGCAGCGCCTACCCTGTCCTATGTGTGTAATTACACTCACTTTATTTATAATGTTAAAAATAAAAAATATATATATTTTTTATTTTTATATATAATTTTTTTTTAGGTAACCAAGGTACCCCCCTCCCCCCCCCACCTCTGCCGCCTGCCACCCGCCAGCTAGAGAATGTGCCACCCAGTGGCACTTAAGTCTCTGTCTGCAGCCCATACCGTATCTTATAGAGGCTGCTCTCTAAGCAGCTGCCGGAGTGTGATGTCAGAGCTCAGCTCACTGCTCCATGTCTAAGTGCTGCTAGAGACTGCGCCACCCAGTGGCACTTAAGTCTCTTTGCAGCCCATACAGATCCTATTAGAGGCTGCTCTCTAAGCAGCTGCCTGAGTGTGACGTGGGTGTCAGAGGCTCAGAGCTCACTGCTATTGGAGGCTTGCTCTAGTAGGACTGGCGGGAATCAAGGACAAGAAGAGAGAAGAGACCGGAGAAGACAGAAGAGCTGAGTGCTGAGCCTGACAGTGCTGAGATGGACCTGCCCTGGATAACGGTAAGTAAAGTATTTTATTGCCCTGTTTGTGAGCCAGGCAGCCTACAGGTCTACAATGACAATCTAGAGAGAGTAAGTTACACTATGGTACTGTATTGGTGCTGGTGTAATTTTATTTTCTCAACTTTTTTTTTTCAACTTTTTTTTTTTTCTTGCGACCCCCCCTCCCCCCCCCGCGGCCCCCCCTCGACCCCCGCGGTCCCCCCCACTGGTACATGACAGTTTTAAATCAGAGCATTGCCTTGGTAACCTGGGACAGCATTTCCTGCTGAGAGGGAAAGAAGCTGCCTGTGTGTGTGTAATGCAGTTGCCCGGTGCCATAGTGTGAAGTGCTCAGTCAGACAGTGTCACCATGTCTAGCAGAGCTGCAGATTAAAGGTATGTGCACTGCTCAATTTGCTTGGTAATGGTACACCACTGCTGACTTCAGAACCTCCATTTCATCCCCTGTGTCTCCCCCACCCCTCCTCCCCTGTGTCTCCCCCCCACCCCCCCTCCCCTGGGTCTCCCCCCCACCCCCCCTCCCCTGGGTCTCCCCTCCACCCCCCCTCCCCTGGGTCTCCCTCCCACCCCCCTCCCCTGTGTCTCTCCCCCCCTCCCCTGTGTCTCTCCCCCCTCCCCTATGTCTCTCCCCCCCTCCCCTATGTCTCTCCCCCCCTCCCCTATGTCTCTCCCCCCCTCCCCTATGTCTCCCCCTGTATGTTTCTCTCCCCTCTGTCTCTCTCTCTCCCCTCTGTCTCTCTCTCTCTCCCCTCTGTCTGTCTCTCTCTCTCCCCTCTCTCTCTCTCTCCCCCCCTCTCTCTCTCTCCCCCTCTGTCTCTCTCTCTCTCTCTCTCCCCTCTGTCTCTCTCTCCCCACTGTCTCTCTCTTCTCTCTCTCCCCTCTGTCTCTCTCTTTCTCTCTCTCCCCCTCTGTCTCTCTCTCCCCCTCTATCTCTCTCTCCCCCTCTGTCTCTCTCTCCCCTCTCTCTTCTCTCTCTCCCCTCTGTCTCTCTCTCTCTCTCCCCCTCTCTTCTCTCTCTCCCCTCTGTCTCTCTCTCTCTCCCCCTCTGTCTGTCTGTCTCTCTCTCCCCTCTGTGTCTCTCTTTCTCCCTCTACCTCTCTCTTCTCTCTCTCTCCCCTCTGTCTCTCTATCCCTTCCCCTCTGTCTCTCTATCCCTCCCCCTCTGTCTCTCTATCCCTCCCCCTCTGTCTCTCTCTCTCTCACCGCATCTCTCTCTCCCCCTCTGTCTCTCTATCCCTCCTCCTCTGTCTCTCTCTCCTCTCTCTCTCTCTCTCTCTCTCTCTCTCTCTCTCTCTCCCTTCTGTCTCTCCCTTTCTCCATCCCCCTCTGTCTCTCTCTCCCCCCTCTCTCTCTCCCTTCTGTCTCTCCCTTTCTCCATCCCCCTCTGTCCCTCTGTCTCTCTCTCTCTCTCTCTCTCTCCCATCTGTCTCTCTCTCTCCCCTCTCTCTCTCCTCTGTCTCTCTCTCCCCCTCTGTCTCTCTATCCCTCCCCCTCTGTCTCTTTATCCCTCCCCCTCTGTCTCTCTCTCTCTCCTCTCTCTCTCTCCCCCCCCCTCTCTCTCTCTCTCTCTCTCTCCCCTCTCTCTCTCTCTATCTCTCCCCTCTCTCTCTCTCCCTTCTGTCTCTCCCTTTCTCCATCCCCCTCTGTCTCTCTCCCCCATCTGTCTCTCTCTCTCCCCTCTCTCTCTCCCTTCTGTCTCTCCCTTTCTCCATCCCCCTCTGTCTCTTTCTCCCATCTGTCTCTCTCTCTTTCTCTCCCTCTGTCTCTCTCTTTCTCCCTCCCCCTGTCTCTCCCTTTCTCCCTCCCCCTGTCTCTCCCTTTCTCCCTCCCCCTCCTTCTCTCCCTTTCTCCCTCCCCCTCTTTCTCTCTCTCTCTCCTCTGTCTGTCTCTCTCTCTCCCCTCTGTGTCTCTTTTTCTCTCTCTCCCCCTCTGTCTCTCTCTTCTCTCTCTCTCTTTCTCCCCTCTCTCTCTTTCTCCCCTCTGTCTCTCTCTCTCCCCTCTGTCCCTCTCTTTCTCCCTCTCCCCCTCTCTCCCCTCTGTCCCTCTCTCTCTCCCCCTGTCTCTCTCTCTCTCTCTCTCTCTCTCTCTCCCTGTCTCTCTCTCTCTCTCTCCCTTCTCTCTCCCCCCTGTCTCTCTCTCTCTCTCTCTCTCTCTCTCTCTCTCTCTCTCTCTCTCTCTCTCTCTCTCTCTCTCTCTCTCTCTCCCTGTCTCTCTCTCTCTCTCCCTTCTCTCTCCCCCCTGTCTCTCTCTCTCTCTCTCTCTCTCTCCCTGTCTCTCTCTCTCCCCCTCTGTCTTTCTCTCTCTCTATCTCTCCCCCCCTGTCTCTCTCTCTCCCCTCTGTCTCTCTATCCCTATCCCTCTCTCTCTCTCCCCCTCTCTCTCCTCTCTGTCTCTCTCTCCCCCCTCTGTCTCTCTCCTCTGTCTCTCTCTCTCTCCCCTCTGTCTCTCTCTCTCTCCCCTCTGTCTCTCTCTCCTCTGTCTCTCTCCTCTGTCTCTCTCCTCTGTCTCTCTCTCTCCTCTGTCTCTCTCTCCCTCCCCCTCTGTATCTCCCTTTCTCCCTCCCCCTCTGTCTCTCCCTTTCTCCCTCCCCCTCTGTCTCTCTCTCCTCTGTGTATCTTTCTCTCTCCCCCTCTGTGTCTCTCTCTCTTCTCTCTCTCTTTTTCTGTGTCTCTCTCTCTCTCTCTCTCTCTCTCTATCCATCTCTCTCTCCCTGTCTCTCCAACCCCCTCTGTCTCTATCCTTATGTGTCTCATTCTCCCCCATGGTCTCTTTGTCTTTCTCTCTACCCTCTGTCTCTCTTTGTCTCTCTCTCTCTCCTCTGTCTCTTTGTCTCTCTCTCCCCCTCTGTCTCTCTGTCTATCTCTCTCTCCCTGTCTCTCCCACCCGTTATTACTACTTTCCTTCATTCTCTTGATATCCTTTGATGAAAATCATATCTAAATATGCTCAGTAGCTGCTGATAGGTGGCTGCACAATAGATACCTTCACTTTTTCACAAACTTTAGGTTTCTCACAGAAATTATTTACAAACAACTTATGCAATTATGGCATAAATGGTTGTAAATGCTTCTCTGGGATCCCCTTTGCTCAGAAATAGCTTAAGTGTAGTGTAATATGGTGAGAAAAGAAATAAGCTGGCGCTTAGGACCCCTAATAAGCCAAGTACAAGGTAGGGTCTCCCAATCAAAACCCTGAATGTTGCAAGAAAGAAAATTTGGGGGGTGCTGGCGCTAAAAAAGCTTAGGGACAGTCTATATATATGTAGATATGTTAAATTAAAAAATAAAATTATTTACCAGGATAGTCTCTAATATAACTGAATTTTTAATGTGGCTGATGCAATAGCCATTCAGGGGCTCAGTTTGTCCAGTAATTATATTATGACATGTAGTGTGTTATTATTGCTTGAACTTTGCCTGATGTAGACAAACCGGATACAAATAAAATCCTTTTATAAAATGACACACAGTTATAAGAAATATGTAATATACAGTTATATGTGTAAAGGGGGATGGATCTTAGATTCCAACTAGACCTCTATCAGTTATCAAATAATCAATGTAATAACAAAACAACAATGACCAAATATAGTATAAAAAGATTATTTATTGAAAATAAAACTATATTGTAGGTAAAAAGCGCTGGACGTCCAGACTAGTTTGCATAAAAAACTGTTAATATAGATTATATAATTGTGTGGAGTAGTCGCAATATGTATAGGGCTGGCCTGTATACAGGTAGGTACCTAGTACCAGTAGTGAATTACGCTATCAAAAAAGTACCTTTGTAAATATCCTCACTCTACGTCTAGAGTGAGGAGTATTATCAGTTTCTGTGAATGTGGGTCCGTTCTTGAGCTCTGTGTAAGGAAGGTGTTTTTATATTAGGAATCCGGTGCTTCCTTGTTTCTGGGTCTCGCTTGGTCCGGTATGCAGTCCTGGTCCTTGCTGGCGTGCTTATTTTGCTTAGCGTTACCCTGGCGCGGTGATCCTCGCTGGCTGTGTTGTTGCTCCTTACGTCACTTCCGGAAGTGGCGTGTAATGCCGTGTTGGCACAGAATAGCTGTGCGATATGTTGCAGTCTGTTTAGTAGCGAGATTGTATCTTCGTGCGACTGTGTTGAAATCTTTGTAATATGCTTTAATTAGCGAATACTTGCAAACATTTACCTCCTGGCGCTGTATCAGTCTCTTAGATGGTATTATTTGCAGGAGTGCTGGTGTTGGCTTTCTGTCCTCCTCAGGCTTGAGTGCAGGTTGTTTCACTGTCAGGCTAGTAGCCTGTATAGGTGATCCGATGTTCTCAGGGGGCACTTTCTCTTAGTGCTAACTGGAGATGGTGCAGTATGCTTGGGCTAGTCTGTATTCAGCAGCATTACTGATCCATAGGTAGAACAATGCTTCTTAGTGCAATTAAAATAGGTGATAAGACTGTAGCAAGTGTAGAGAGGTTGTAATCCTTTTGCTACACATGAAGAGTTACTCAAATCAACGCATTTCATCCCACACTAGGGGCTTTTTCAAGAATGAGTAACCTTATGAGATAGCACCCTTTATAGAGGCCAAGCTTCCTTCTTATTGGTTGATCCTTTGTGGGTGTGTTCCTCAGGTGTTTCTGCAGGTAGTTGATTTATTTTAAAGGTGGACTTTTTTATATTATTAAAATGGTGGACTTTTTTTCTTCTTCTCTCTTTTTCTTCTCTTCTTGTTCTTTCTTTCTTTATTGCCTTTCTCTATGGTCCATAGGTGCTCTCTAATTCTTTCTCTTAGAGTTCTCGTTGTTTCACCTAAATACTGTTTTCCACAGCTGCACTGAATGAGGTAGATAATTCCCTTATCAGTGCATCTGATGGTGTCCCTTATCTTGAAGGCTTCTCCTGTATAGTTTGACTTAAATGATTTCGTTTTGGAACTGAACTGGCATGACTTGCAGCAGAAACATGGGTAAAAACCATTAACTTCATTGCCTTGTAGGTCCTTTTGTATCAGATGTTTCTCTTTATGTTTGTATTCACTGGGGGCTAGTAGTAGTTTTAAGTTATCTGAGCGTCTATATATGAATTTCTGAGTATGCGTGCTTGTTCTTCATAGTCTAATATTGTGGTGCAGTTTTTCCTCACTCGTAAGAACTGTGCCTTAGGTGTATTTTCTTTCCATTGTGTTAGGTGACAACTGTCAGCATGGATAAAATTGATAGAGTCTACATCTTTAAAGAATGTCTTTGTGTGGAAACTATCCATTCTGATTTCAATATCAAGATCTAAAAATGATATTTTAGTTTTGCTGGTTTCGTATGTAAATTTTAAACCTCTATCGTTTAGATTCATGTTGTTAAAGAATTCATGTAGGTGGGCTTCACTCCCATTCCAAATAATTAGAATGTCGTCTATATATCTCTTATAAGTCACCAGATTTTGCACCAAGCTACACGACCCTAGGAAACCTTCTTCCCAGCTCCCCATAAAGAGGTTCGCATAGCTTGGTGCAAATTTGGTGCCCATCGCAGTCCCCTTGGTTTGTACGTACATCTTTCCATTAAATGAAAAGGTATTGTTATTTAGTATAAAGCTGATGCTATCTAGAATGAAATCTTTTTGCTCGATGCTCATTTCTTTATCCTGTCTTAAAAACTTGGAGATCGCTTCTAGTCCTAGGTTATGTTCAATGTTTGTGTATAGGGACGTGACGTCACAGGTGGCTAGTGTTATGCCACCTTCTACTTTTAATGTTTTCAGAATCTGTAGTACTTGATTTGAGTCTCTTAGATAGGAGGGGAGTGTCCTCACATATTTTTGTAAATATTTATCAATGTACTGGGAGAGATTGGCTGTGATTGAATTGATTCCTGATATTATAGGCCTTCCTGGAGGGGCTTGTAAGTTCTTGTGAATTTTCGGGAGAAAATAGAAAATGGGAATTTTTGGAAATTTTGGATATAGGAAATCGAATTCTTTGGAATTGAGTATACCTAATTGGTGTGCTTTTTCTAAATGATTAATTAGTAAAATTGTATCAACCCTAGTTGGGTCTCTCTTTAGCTCCCTGTATGTGGTTTGATCTCCCAACAGTCTGTTTGCTTCTTCTAGATAGTATGTTCTATCCATGACCACTATTCCCCCTCCCTTGTCCGCCGGTTTTATGATAATATCTTGGTTGGTTCTTAATTGTTTGAGGGCTGTAATCTCGGATTTATTTAGATTCTTTTGGGGTTGTTTTCTCATCTCAAATCTTTCTAGATCTCTTAATACAGCTTTTTCAAAGCTCTCCAGATTTTTACCTTTATCATTAGACGGATAAAAGTTTGATTTTGCCCTTAAATTAGTGTGGACAAATTTATCATTAGTAGGTGGGTTTCTGTCAAAACCAATGGGATTTTTAAAAAAATACCTTTTTAGAGTCAGTTTTCTCACAAATTGATTTATGTGGATGTGTGTTTCGAATTTATTCATTCTAGACGTGGGGGCAAAAGATAGTCCTCTATTTAGTACTTTTTGTTCAATTTGTGTCAGATCGTGGTTGCTGATGTTAAATATGCCATTATTTATGTTTTCTATCGTTTGTCCCTCTTTTCTCTCAATTTCTTTGGGTTTTCTGCTTCTTCCTCCTCTCTTCCCTCTAGGGTTCTTTTTCTTATATTCATCAGTGGTGCTAGATGTACCCTTTCTGTGATATCCCCCCTGGATGTTTCTGCTAGTGGTGTTTCCCCTAAAAAATGAACTTGGGCCTGTGTTTGATTATGGCTTTCATTAATGTTAGTGGTTTCTGAATTTTGTTTCCTAGATATTGGGTCAAACCTATTTCTTAGAGGTATTCTCCAGTTTTTTTCTTCCTTCCTATGGTAGGGCTGGTTTGTGTGTCTCATTGTTTTGTTATGGTAACGTCTATCTTTATAGTGTTCATATCTGTGAATCCTTTCTGGATGGAAGCTGTTATACTCAAAATTAGTATTTTGGTGGTTTCCCTCATTATACCAATCATGTTGTCTATGGTCAGATGCATGTGTATTTCTATTATTTCGATTGCTGGGATGTGGGAACCTGAAATGGTCACGGTCATTTTCTTGATTAGATCTAGGGTATGGGTCAGGGGTATTATTCTCGTTATGTGATTTATATCCTGGTGTGTTGTACCCCGTATGCCTCCTATTATAGTTACCCCAGTTGTCATTTGGAGGTTGTTTGTTTGATCTGTGTTGTTCTCTGTTTTTAGGTCTGTATGTGTCTGTTATATAATTTCTTTCGGTTTGTGAATTATTTCTAAATCTTTTATTGTGGTGATTTGTGTTAGTCTCTTTTTGAGGTAGTACCCTTGTTAGTTGTGAGTTGATAACAGAAGGTGTAGTGGTCATTTGACTATCTTTTATTTCTATTGGTCCTAGATAGTCATCCTGGTCACGTTTGAGTTTTTTCTTTTTTATTCTCTGTAGTTCACTATTGGTATGATTCAGTGCTCTAATTATTTCAGTTTGTTTTTCTTTAAAATTGTCAGAGTCTCTCCTGTTTTCAAGGAGGCTTTTAATTTCATTTATCCTTGAGTCTAGTTGATGCAAACTGATATTTCTTGCTTTTTTAATGATATTAATCAATATAAAAGAAGCTTTTTCAAGTGATGTAAACCACTCTTCCTTTAATTCGTCATTTAAATCGAATGTGCAGGTCTTCTCTAGTCTTAGACCCCTAGGGACTATGTTTAGTGCGATATATTTATCTAAATATTTCATTTCAGTTTTCTGTTTTAGTTCTTTAATCAGATTTTTTTCCAATTCATTCATTAAGTCATTTGTGCTTATGTTGGAGTTGTCAGGTTCGCTATTTACAGCATCTGTTTCTATTTCTATTAGGAGATTATCTCTAGTTGAGAATATATCCATATTAGTAAGATAGTTGGTAATTTTAAAGTTAAAATTTCAAAAATTGCGATTTTTATGATTTTCTAAAAGACTATATCCTATGCTGCCACACTTGGAAAATTGGGAATTAGTCAGTATGGTGAGAAAAGAAATAAGCTGGCGCTTAGGACCCCTAATAAGCCAAGCACAAGGTAGGGTCTCCCAATCAAAACCCTGGATAATGTTGCAAGAAAGAAAATTAGTGTAATAGACAACTCAATTAGTGTAATAGACAACTCAAAGTATTGATCTAGGCCCATTTTGGTATATTTCATGCCACCATTTCACCGCCAAATGCGATCAAATTTAAAAAAAACATAAATTTTTTCGCAATTTTAGGTTTCTCACTGAAATTATTTACAAACAGCTTGTGCAATTATGGCACAAATGGTTGCAAATGCTTCTCTGGGATCCCCTATGTTCAGAAATAGCAGACATATATGACTTTGGCGTTGCTTTTTGGTAATTAGAAGGCCACTAAATGCTGCTGCGCATCACACGTGTATTATGGCTAGCAGTGAAGGGGTTAATTAGGTAGTTTGTAGGGAGCTTGCAGGCTTAATTTTAGTGAAAAAGTTATGGAGATTAGGCGCTTAATCTGCAAAAGGGATAAAGGTGTGTATGGAGGTCGTTAGCTAAATATGTAGAAAAAACTGGACCTTGGACAGAATAAGTGAAAAATTCTTCTACAATTTATTTTCAAAATAAAAACATGATAATACCAAGATAAAATAAATCACAATCCCTAAGTGTTGCAACACTATATCGATCAATTCATAAAATTTCTAAAATTCAGATATACATTTGTTTCATACACAAATAAAAGGATTTATCTGCTCTTTTGTATCCTTTGTTCAAAGATTTTAGATAGAATGTATTCTTTTATTTCAACACAATTAATAATATTTGTCTCTATTTGATATTTTATATCTATATTTCATCAACTTTAAAATTACAAATATGTAGCAAAAACTAACAATTAGTTAAAACAATTTAAATGCAAGATTATAAATGGTGTCCCCACAATGGCTGTTTACTTATATTGGTTGTAATTTTGTGTATCTAAAAAGTTCATCAAAGCATTTGTAAGTAATTGGAGATAAATTACTGAGGGCTGTGTTCTTTATCCTTATATTTATGTTGTGATATATTACGGTTTCACAGTTACCTCTTTGTATCCTCAGTGAGCTTAATTTGTAGAAAAGGAATGTTCCAAACAGTGTTTAGGGGTGATTTTCTTACCCTCTCTTGTGAGCTGTTACTACTCACGGCTTCCCAGCGGTTCCTATGTGTCCTCAGTTTGACTCTCAGACAAGGGGTTCCGGTAGGTAATTTTCTTTGTGTTACCTTGTCACTGGTCTTTGTAGAAGTGCTCTGATTACAGCACCAAACTGTAGACAATCCTTTTGTTTCTGTAACTTGCGCAAGTTAGCTTTTGTGTTTGTAGTTCCTCAATCTCCTGCACTTAAGTACTTCTTAATTTTAGCTTTAGTGTAGAGATCTGCCTCCCACCTGACACATCAGACCCCCTGATCCCTCCCAAACAGCTCCCTTCCCTCCCCCACCCCACAATTGTCCCCGCCATCTTAAGTACTGTCAGAAAGTCTGCCATAATAAAATAAAAGGTTTTTTAAAAAAAAATATATATATTTTTAGCATATTTACATATGCTGTGGTGTAGCATCCCCCCTTAGCCCCCAACCTCCCTGATCCCCCCCAAAACAGCTCTCTAACCCTCCCCATCTGCCTTATTGGCGGCCATCTTGGGTACTGGCAGCTGTCTGTTATTATTTCACAGTCAAAAAAGTGCTGTTTTTTTTTTAAATGTACACTACTGTTACACCAGATATGAGTGGTGGCACTGGGCAAGTGGGCACAGTATACGCTGTGAGCCTGACACACACGCTGGCAGGCAGGCAACTGCAATTAAATTACACAGGAAAAAAAAAAAAAAGCAGACTGATGTTCTAGCCCTAAAAAGGGCTTTTTGGGGTGCTGTCTTTACAGCAGAGATCAGATGAGTTCTTCAGGACTGTAGTGGACACTGAATACACTAGCCTAGCTATCGATTTCCCTATTAAATCAGCAGCAGCTACACTGTCCCTCCTCTCACTAAGAATGCAGCTTCCGAATGAATCTAAAATGGATGCTGTTCAGGAGGTGGGAGGGTCTGGGAGGGAGGGTCTGCTACTGATTGGCTGTAATGTGTCTTCTGACTGTGAGGTACAGGGTCAAAGTTTACTCAATGATGACGAATAGGGGGCAGACCGAACATCGCATATGTTCGCCTTCCGCGGCGAACGCAAACATGCTATGTTCGGCGGGAACTATTCGCCGGCAAACTATTCGCGACATCACTGGTAGCAATTCATAATAGAGTAAACTATCTCTACAACACAATAGAAATAACCAGTTTGAGTAAGAACTCATGCTTCAGGTGGCTATTAAAAATGTGGAAACTGGCTGAAGTAGACATTTTATTCATAAGCAACAAAAAATATTAAAAAATTAGTTGATAAGCCTTCCCAGAGGGCAGTCTAAGGCCTAGATTTGGAGTTCGGCGGTAAAAGGGCTGTTAACGCTCCGCGGGCTTTTTTCTGGCCGCACCATAAATTTAACTCTGGTATCGAGAGTTTAATCAAATGCTGCGTTAGGCTCCAAAAAAGGAGCGTAGAGCATTTTTACCGCAAATGCAACTCTCGATACCAGAGTTGCTTACGGACGCGGCCGGCCTCAAAAACGTGCTCGTGCACGATTCTCCCATAGGAAACAATGGGGCTGTTTGAGCTGAAAAAAAACCTAACACCTGCAAAAAAGCAGCGTTCAGCTCCTAACGCAGCCCCATTGTTTCCTATGGGGAAACACTTCCCACGTCTGCACCTAACACCCTAACATGTACCCGAGTCTAAACACCCCTAACCTTACACTTATTAACCCCTAATCTGCCGCCCCCGCTATCGCTGACCCCTGCATATTATTTTTAACCCCTAATCTGCCGCTCCGTAAACCGCCGCAACCTACGTTATCCCTATGTACCCCTAATCTGCTGCCCCTAACACCGCCGACCCCTATGTTATATTTATTAACCCCTAATCTGCCCCCCACAACGTCGCCGACACCTGCCTACACTTATTAACCCCTAATCTGCCGAGCGGACCTGAGCGCTACTATAATAAAGTTATGAACCCCTAACCCACCTCACTAACCCTATCATAAATAGTATTAACCCCTAATCTGCCCTCCCTAACATCGCCGACACCTAACTTCAATTATTAACCCCTAATCTGCCGACCGGAGCTCACCGCTATTCTAATAAATTGATTAACCCCTAAAGCTAAGTCTAACCCTAACACTAACACCCCCCTAAGTTAAATATAATTTTTATCTAACGAAATAAATTAACTCTTATTAAATAAATTATTCCTATTTAAAGATAAATACTTACCTGTAAAATAAATCCTAATATAGCTACAATATAAATTATAATTATATTATAGCTATTTTAGGATTAATATATATTTTTATTTCGGAACAGCCAATAGAATGCGAGCTCAATCTGATTGGCTGATTGGATCAGCCAATCGGATTGAACTTGATTCTGATTGGCTGATTCCATCAGCCAATCAGAAAATTCCTACCTTAATTCCGATTGGCTGATAGAATCCTATCAGCCAATCGGAATTCGAGGGACGCCATCTTGGATGACGTCCCTTAAAGGAACAGTCATTCGTCGTTCAGTCGTCGGTCCGGATGGATGTTCCGCGCTGGAGGTCTTCAGGATCCTGCCGCTTCGCTCCGGATGGAAGACCATAGAAGATGCCGCCTGGATGATGACTTCAATCGGATGGAAGATCCTCTTCTGCCCCGCTTGGATGAAGACTTTGACCGGATCATGGACCTCTTCAGCCCCCGCTTGGGCTTGGATCAGGACATCGGAGGAGCTCTTCAGGACGGATCGGTGAACCTGGTATGGTGAAGACAAGGTAGGAAGATCTTCAGGGGCTTAGTGTTAGGTTTATTTAAGGGGGGTTTGGGTTAGATTAGGGGTATGTGGGTGGTGGGTTGTAATGTTGGGGGGGGGGTATTGTATTTATTCTTTTACAGGCAGAAGAGCTGAAATTCTTGGGGCATGCCCCGCAAAGGGCCCTGTTCAGGGCTGGTAAGGTAAAAGAGCTTGTAACTTTTTTAATTTAGAATAGGGTAGGGAATTTTTTATTTTGGGGGTCTTTGTTATTTTATTAGGGGGCTTAGAGTAGGTGTAATTAGTTTAAAATTGTTGTAATATTTTTCTTATGTTTGTAAATATTTTTTTATTTTCTGTAACTTAGTTCTTTTTTATTTTTTGTACTTTAGCTAGTTTATTTAATTGTATTTATTTGTAGGAATTGTGTTTAATTAATTTATTGATAGTGTAGTGTTAGGTTAATTGTAGGTAATTGTAGGTAGTTTATTTAATTATTTTATTGATAAGGTAGTGTTAGGTTTAATTATATCTTAGGTTAGGATTTATTTTACAGGTAAATTTGTTATTATTTTAACTAGGTAACTATTAAATAGTTCTTAACTATTTAATAGCTATTGTACCTGGTTAAAATAATTACAAAGTTGCCTGTAAAATAAATATAAATCCTAAAATAGCTATAATATAATTATAATTTATATTGTAGCTATATTAGGATTTATTTTACAGGTAAGTATTTAGCTTTAAATAGGAATAATTTATTTAATAAGAGTTAATTTATTTCGTTAGATAAAAATTATGTTTAACTTAGGGGGGTGTTAGTGTTAGGGTTAGACTTAGCTTTAGGGGTTAATCAATTTATTAGAATAGCGGTGAGCTCCGGTCGGCAGATTAGGGGTTAATAATTGAAGTTAGGTGTCGGCGATGTTAGGGAGGGCAGATTAGGGGTTAATACTATTTATGATAGGGTTAGTGAGGCGGGTTAGGGGTTCATAACTTTATTATAGTAGCGCTCAGGTCCGCTCGGCAGATTAGGGGTTAATAAGTGTAGGCAGGTGTCGGCGACGTTGAGGGGGGCAGATTAGGGGTTAATAAATATAATATAGGGGTCGGCGATGTTAGGGGTAGCAGATTAGGGGTACATAGGGATAACGTAGGTGGCGGCGCTTTGCGGTCGGAAGATTAGGGGTTAATTATTTTAAGTAGCTGGCGGCGACGTTGTGGGGGGCAGGTTAGGGGTTAATAAATGTAATACAGGGGTCGGCGGGGTTAGGGGCAGCAGATTAGGGGTACATAAGTATAACGTAGGTGGCGGTCGGCAGATTAGGGGTTAAAAATTTTAATCGAGTGGCGGCGGTGTGGGGGGACCTCGGTTTAGGGGTACATAGGTAGTTTATGGGTGTTAGTGTACTTTAGGGTACAGTAGTTAAGAGCTTTATGAACCAGCGTTAGCCAGAAAGCTCTTAACTCCTGCTATTTTCAGGCGGCTGGAATCTTGTCGTTAGAGCTCTAACGCTCACTTCAGAAACGACTCTAAATACCAGCGTTAGAAAGATCCCATTGAAAAGATAGGCTACGCAAATGGCGTAGGGGGATCTGCGGTATGGAAAAGTCGCGGCTGAAAAGTGAGCGTTAGACCCTTTAATCACTGACTCCAAATACCAGCGGGCGGCCAAAACCAGCGTTAGGAGCCTCTAACGCTGGTTTTGACGGCTACCGCCGAACTCCAAATCTAGGCCTATGTGTTAAAAATGTAAACCCCCCCCCCAAGCTACAAAAAATAAAAAAAGTAAAAATACAGAAAGAAATAAACACAGCTATCCAAAATAATAAAATTAAACCTAAATTAAAACCCCTATAAAAATAATAATAATAATCTAATACTAAACTACCAATAGCCCTTAAAAGGGCTTTTTTAGGGCATTGTCCTAAAGAAATCAGCTCTTTTACATTAAAAATAAACAAAGTCCCCCCAACAGTAAAACCGCCCACCCACCAAACCCCCCAAAATAAAAAAAACTAACACTAATAAACCTATACTACCTATTGCCCCTAAATGGGCATTTGTATGGGCATTGCCTTTAAAAGGGCATTCAGCTCTTTTTGAAATTGCCCAATGCACCCTATTCTAAAAAAAACAACCCCCCACAAAAAAAAAACTAACTAACACTAAAGTCCCAAATAGGTACTCACGGTTTCAAAAGTCTAGCGGAGAAGTTGGTTTTCCAGGCAGGTCCATCATCTTCATCCACAGCAAAGGTGGCACAGAGTGGAGGTCTGAAGTGGTCTTCCCAGATATGGTCATCTGTAGTGGCATCACCAGTCCTCGGTGGCAGCGGCGGTCCTCAGCAGTATGGTGGCTCCTCTTCATCCGATGTCCATCGTATACTGAATGCAAGGTACTGCAATCAATTTGGGGTACCTTGCATTCCTATTTGCTGAATTTTTCAAAACAGCCAATAGGATTAGAGCTACTGAAATCCTTTTGGCTGTTCAAATCAGCCAATAAGATTTCAGTAGCTCTCATCCTATTGGCTGATTTGAAAATTTCAGCCAATAGGAAAGCAAGGTACCCTAATAAATATGGGGTATCTTAAATTCAATCTTCAGTATGCAGTGGATGATCGCATGAAGAGGAACCTCCACGCTTTTGCAGAGGGCCGCCGATGACCGCCACCACGGATCGCCACATCTGGGAAGACTGCCACATCTGGGAAGTCTGCTCCAGACCTCCGTGCCGCCTTCGCTCCGCGCACATCTGGGAAGACCGCCACATCTGGGAAGACCGCTCGGGACCTCTGCTCCGTGTTGCCTTCACTGTGGATGAAGATGATGGACCAACCTGGAAGAAGACCTTATCCGCCGAACTTCTGGAACCATAAGTACCTATTTGTTTGTTTTTTATTTATTTACGCCTAGATTTAGAGTTTTGCGGCCGAAGGGGTGCATTAGCTACGCTTCTTTTTTTTCTAGCGCTGCTTCTAAACAACACTGGTATTTAGAGTTCTCTGAAGGGCTGCGTTAGGCTCCAAAAAGGGAGCGTAAAGGCATATTTACCGCCACTTCAACCCTCAATACCAGCGTTGCTTACGGTAGCGGCTAGCTGGAAAAACGTGCTCGTGCATGATTCCCCCATAGGAAACAATGGGGCAGTTTGGGCTGGAAAAAAAACGTAACACCTGCAAAAAAGCAGAGTTAAGCTCCTAACGCAGCCCCATTGTTTCCTATGGGGAAACAGTTTCTAAGTCTGCACCTAACACCCTAACATGAACCCTGAGTCTAAACACCCCTAACCTTACACTTATTAACCCCTAATCTGCCACCCCCGCTATCGCTGACACCTGCATTACACAATTAACCCCTAATCTGCCGCTCCGGACACCGCCGCAACCTACATTATCCCTATGTACCCCTAATCTGCTGTCCCTAACATCGCCGACACCTATATTAAATTTATTAACCCCTAATCTGCCCCCCCAACGTCGCCGCTACCTTACCTACACTTATTAACCCCTAATCTGCCGACCGGACCTCGCCGCTACCGCTGTTCCGATCAGCCAATAGAATGTGAGCTCAATCTGATTGGCTGATTGGATCAGCCAATTGGATTGAACTTGAATCTGATTGGCTGATTCAATCAGCCAATCAGATTTTTCCTACCTTAGTTCCGATTGGCTTATGGAATCCTATCAGCCAATAGGAATTCGAGGGACGCCATCTTGGATGACGTCACTTAAAGGAACCTTCATTCGTCGGGGAAGGAGGATGTTCCACGCCGGAGGTCTTGAAGATGGAGCCGCTCCTCGTCGGATGGATGAAGATAGAAGATGCCGCTTGGATGAAGATGTCTGCCGGTCCGGATGTCCTTTTCTGTCTAGATAGGATGAAGACTTCTGCCGCTCCGGATGTCCTCTTTTGGTCCATCGGTGCCCGGCTGGGTGAACACGACTCAAGGTAAGGAGATCTTCAGGGGGGTAGTGTTAGGTTTATTTAAGGGGGGTTTGGGTTAGAGTAGGGGTATGTGGGTGGTGGGTTGTAATGTTGGGGGGGTGGTATTGTGTTTTTTTTTACAGGCAAAAAAGCTGATTACTTTGGGGCATGCCCCGCAAAAAGCCCTTTTAAGGGCTGGTAAAAGAGCTGGTTACTTTTTAATTTAGAATAGGGTAGGGACCTTTATTATTTTGGGGGGCTTTTTTATTTTATTAGGGGGCTTAGAGTAGGTGTAATTAGCCTAATATTCTTGTAATCTTTTTTTATTTTTTGTAATTTAGTGGGGGGATGGGTTTGTAAGTTAGTTTAGTTTATTTAATTGTATTTAATTTTAGGTACTTGTAGTTAATTTATTTAATTTATTTATTGATAGTGTAGTGTTAGGTTTAATTGTAACTTAGGTTAGGATTTATTTTACAGGTAATTTTGTACTTATTTTAACTAGGTAGCTATTAAATAGTTAATAACTATTTAATAGCTATTGTACCTAGTTAAAATAAATACAAAGTTGCCTGTAAAATAAAAATAAACCCTAAAATAGCTACAATATAAATATTCGTTATATTGTAGCCCTATAGTAGGGTTTATTTTACAGGTAAGTATTTAGCTTTAAATAGGAATACTTTAGTTAATAATATTTAATTTATTTCGTTAGATTAAAATTATATTTAATTTAGGGGGGCGTTAGGGTTAGACTTAGCTTTAGGGGTTAATACATTTATTATAGTAGCGGCGAGGTCCGGTCGGCAAATTAGGGGTTAATACTTGAAGTTAGGTGGCGGCAATGTTAGGGAGGGCAGATTAGGGGTTAATAATATTTATTATAGGGTTTGCGAGGCGGGAGTGCGGCGGTTTAGTGGTTAATAACTTTATTAGAGTAGCGGCGAGTTTCAGTCGGCAGATTAGGGGTTAATAAGTGTAGGTAGGTAGCGGCGACGTTGGGGGGGCAGATTAGGGGTTAATAAATATTATGTAGGTGTCAGCGATGTTAGGGGCAGCAGATTAGGGGTTCATAGGGATAATGTAAATGGCGGCAGTGTGCGGTCGGCAGATTAGGGCTTAAAAAAAATTCTTATAGTGGCAGCAATGTGGGGGGACCTCGGTTTAGGGGTACATAGGTAGTTTATGGGTATTAGTGTACTTTAGAGCACAGTAGTTAAGAGCTTTATAAACCGGCGTTAGCCCAGAAAGCTCTTAACTACTGACTTTTTTCTGCGGCTGGAGTCTTGTCGGTAGAGGGTCTACTGCTCACTTCAGCCAAGACTCTAAATACCGGCGTTAGGAAGATCCCATTGAAAAGATAGGATACGCAATTGGCGTAAGGGGACCTGCGGTATGGAAAAGTTGCGGCTTTAAAGTGAGCGTTAGACCTTTACCAACATGACTCTAAATACCAGCGGGCGGCCAAAAACAGCGTTAGGAGCCCTTAACGCTGCTTTTGATGGCTACCGCAGAACTCTAAATCTAGGCGTTATTTTTTGTTTTTTTTTAGATTAGGGTTTATTGGGCAATTTGCAAAAGAGCTGAATACTCTTTTAAGGGTAGTGAAAAAGAGCTGAATGCCCTTTTAAGGGCAATGCCCATACAAATGCCCCTTTAGGGGCAATGGGTAGTTTAGGTTTATTAGTGTTAGTTTTTTTATTTTGGGGGATTTGGTGGGTGGGGGGTTTTACTGTTAGGGGGGACTTTGTTTATTTTTTAATTTAAAAGAGCGGATTTCTTTAGAGCAATGCCCTACAAAAAGCCCTTTTAAGGGCTATTGGTAGGTTATTCTTAGATTAGGGGGTGTTTTTATTTTGGGGGGGCTTTTTTATTTTCATAGGGATTTTTTATTTTGGGGGATTTGGTGGGTGGGGGGTTTTACTGATACGGGGGCTTTGTTTATTTTTTAATTTAAAAGAGCTGATTTCTTTAGAGCAATGCCCTACAAAAAGCCCTTTTAAGGGCTATTGGTAGTTTATTCTTAGATTAGGGGGTGTTTTTATTTTGGGGGGGCTTTTTTATTCTCATAGGGATTAGGTTTCTTTTTTTATTTTCGATAGTATTGTTTATTACTTTTTGTAATGTTAGCCTTTTTTATTTTCTGTAATTTTAGATTAATGTAATGTATTTTTTTTTATTGTAATTAAGGGTTTAATTTAGGGGGTGTTAGGTTAAGGGGCTTAGTCATTAAATTAGTTTTTTGCGTTGTGGGGGTTGGCGGTTTAGGAGTTAATAGATAAATTAGGTTTAATGCATTGTGGGGGTTGGCGGATTGGGGGTTGTAGGGTTACTTCTTTTGTTTCTTAGCTATGCTCTGCTCTGGCTGATAAGGCTGCAGCACACATTTTCTTCAGGGCCTTGGGGTGACCACTGAAATCACACACACATGCAACTGAGGGTTTTCACAAGATTCCCATTTATTGAAGAACACACAAAGAATTTATAGGGAAGTATACGTCATACATGAGGTCACAGGAAATATATAAAAAACGTAGTTAACTTCACATCTGCATAAGGGGCCCACAGGAAATAAGAATGTTGTTATAGCACATAACAGAATATGCCCATATAACCATTTGTAGAGAGGATCATATATTAGAACCATATGTTACAAATTATACAAAAGAAACTTGTGGAATGCTGTATTATAAACATTTGATACAAGATTTAAGGCTACCCTCAATATGCTTAATATGTGAGATTCAAATTACCCATATAACATAATATATATAATATATATATACATATATACATACATATACACATATATATACATACACACATATATACCCATCATTCCCCTCTTTGATCACATCGTGATCACATAACCTGTAATGTTCCTACAATATAAACTATCTGGGTCTACCCAGATAAAAAATTAAATTTTGCAGTTGAACTTTTTCTGCATCTTGTATCATACCTGATATTTTCTTTCGTAAAGTACAAGACATGTAACAGTTAAACAATGTTAATAATAGTAAACAAACTAGGTGTAAAGTGTTCAGCATCTTCAGGTGAGTAATAACATGCCATTATTAATACTATTGGGATATACACAAAGATCAATATCCCCATTAGGAAAAGGAAGATCTTGCAGAAATGTCTTGGATCCATGATTGAGATCATCATCCTGTCTTTGTGAGGAGTGATCGATACCTTATCACCCACTTCTCCTTTGTGAGGGGTGACCGATAGCTTGTCACCCGCTTCTCCTCTCTTTGGACAGAGTTTCACTTGTGAAGCGTGTATCCAGATGTCCTTGACATCAGTCAGTACGGCAGTCCTGGTTACAGTGATCACAGTGACTGGCTTGCTGAACGGGAAACCTCCTTTCTTTGCTTTATTCAGCTGGCGAATGCAGACCAGATTTCCAGGCTTGAAAGGATGGGTTGGTTCCTGTGAGGGAAGAGGTAAACGGGAAGACACATCACCATAGATGCCATTCAATTTATCAATCAATTGTTTTACATATTGTTCCTTAATACAATCTAAATCACCATTTTTAATGATAAGTGGGCCTTTTACCCATGGAGTCGGGAATGGTCTACCCATTAGGACCTCAAATGGAAACAACTTGGTTGCCCTATTTGGGGTCATTCTGATTTCTGCTAAAATCGCAGGTAAATAGTTTTGCCATTTAACCCATGTACCTGCTGTTGCCTTTAAAAGTTTTTCCTTGATATTGTGATTCATTCTTTCTACAATCCCTGAGCTTTGAGGATGGTAGGGAATGTGAAAGTTCCAATTAATCTGTAACCATTCTACTAACTCATGTGTGATTTTACTAATGAACGCTGGACCGTTATCAGAATTAATCTGAAGCGGAAAACCAAATTGGGGAATTATTTCAGTGGCTAAAATTTTAGCAACTGTTTTTGCATCTTCCCTCTGGGTAACAAAAGCTTCTGGCCACTTAGAAAATTAGTCAACGATTACAAGCAGATATAATTGTTTAGTGCCAGTTTTTGGAATGTGTGTAAAATCAATTTGTAGATGTGTGAATGGGGCTGTAGGTGGGGGTAAGTGGTCATGCTGGGCTTTATTGGGGATGGTTGCATTGATCTGTAAGCAATATACACATCTATTAATATATGCCTTGCAATGATCACCTATACCTCTAATGTAGAAAGATTGCTTCAACAAGTTAGTTGTTGGTTTTATACCTAGGTGTCCAACACCATGGGCTTGTGCTATAAAGAGTGGTGCACTGCTTTCCGGTATGCCCACCTTCCCCTCTTTAGAAAACAAACCATTCTCATCTAAAGTTAACCCATTAGTACTCCAGAAAGATATGTCACTAGGAGTGGCATGTCCTTGGAGTTCAAGAAGCATATGGTCTGTAGGACATGAAGGTGGGGCTAAAACAGCATATATACGGATGGTGGATCCTGGTGTATGAGAAACATAAGCAGCCTCTTTAGAAATTTTATCTGCTAGCGCATTACCCAAGGAAATAGGGTCAGACTTGTATGTATGTGCATGGCAATGTATGATCGCTATGTCCTTTGGGAGTTGTATGGCCTCTAAAAGGTCATTAATCAGGTCTGGATGAGAGATGGTCTTGCCATCTGCTGAAACAAAACCACGTTGTTTCCATATCATACCAAAATCATGCACAACCCCAAAAGCATAGCGAGAGTCAGTGTAAATGTTAACAGATTTATTTTCAAACAATTTACATGCTTTTGTGAGTGCTATTAATTCTGCAGCTTGCGCAGAAGGATAAGGAATGGGGCCTGCATCTAGAACAATGTCTGGTAGTTGCACAACGGCATAGCCTGTCTTATAAATACTGTCACTAGGTCGGGAACAAGAACCATCAACAAACACATTATCAGCATGGTCAAAAGGTTTATCCATCAAGTCAGGTCTTGGTGTGGTAATGTGGTGTATTACCTCTATACAGTCATGGTCTGTTGGAAAGTCTGGTGATCCTGTAAGTAAGGCACTAAGTATTTGAGTTGGCCCTGAGGATACACTACTATATTTAATAGTCAGATTTGTATTATTCAGTAATATACATTCATAACCAGAAAGTCTTTGAGAAGTCATGTGTTGGGTAGTGACATTTTTTACAAGATGTAAAACTTGGTGACTAGTGTGTAGTACTATTGGATGGCCTAATGTGATTGTTTCAACCATCTCTACAGCCATGGCGCAAGCCGCCAATGCTTGGAGACACGCCGGTATCCCTTGTACCGGTATTGGGACTACTTTGGAAAAGAAAGGTTAGGTGACGCATATTGCCTCCACCATGCTCTTGGGCACAGACAGCAGCCATGGTTTTACAATTGTCCCTCGCATACAAGTGAAATGGTTTACAATAATCAGGTAGTCCTAAAGCAGGGGCACTAATAATGCTAGTCTTCAGAGCTATGTAGGATTTAGTGATGTCTGTGGTCCATTGTATATGTTCAGGGCTATCCCCTTTTGTGGCTTGCCTTAGAATGGAATCATGATGGGAGCACTCAGGAATCCATTGTCTGCAATAATTAATCATACCTAGAAAGGTGAGCATGTCCTTTCTAGTAACTGGCTTTGGGATCTGTTGAATCGCTTGGATTCATTTGGGACTAATGGACCGTTGGCCTTGGGAAAGCACAAAACCAAGGTACTCCACTTTTGTCACTCCTACTTGTAGCTTATGTTTTGCTATTTTATGACCTTCAGCAGCAAGGTGTTTTAACAGACTTATTGTATCTACTGTATTTGCCTCCTGGTTAGGACTACACAACAGTAGGTCATCAACGTACTGAAGGAGGACAGAACCTTGGCTGGGAGTCCATGACCGCAAGATACGTTGGAGCACCAGCGAGTAGACCGTAGGTGAGGCCACATAGCCTTGAGGGAGGCGTGTCCAGGTAAGCTGACGCCCATCATAATAAAAAGCCATAAGTAGCTGTGTCTCAGGGTCCAATCGGACTGAAAAGAATGCGTTAGCTAAATCAATGACTGTAAATATACAGGCATCATGTGGAATGGCTGTGAGTAAGGTTGTAACATCTGGGACTATTGGGGCAATTGGGATTACTATTTCATTAATTGCCCTTAGGTCTTGTACTAACCTATATTCATTGTCTTTCTTTGGGACCGGATTTATGGGGGTATTATAGGGAGAAACTACTGGACGGAGGATTCCTTGTTTAAGGAATTCCTCTATCATGGGTCTTATCCCTTCTTTCTTTTCTCTAGACAATGGATATTGTTTAATAAACACTGGAGTAGTATTAGGTTTTAATCTGGCTTTATATGGGGTACACTGAACTAAACCAACGTCAAGTTTTGAAGATGCCCATACAGAGCGTGGACATCTGTCAATATGTCATTATAAAAACACAGGTTAGTGGACCCTAGACTCATGTCTAACCCACCCTGTCTAGTGACAGCTACTTTCACTCCAAGGGGACCCATAAGATCACGACCCAATAGGTTAAGGGGACACCCAGTTATAATACGAAATGGGTGCAAACGTTTTTGGCCAGTACAGGGTACCCTAACTTCAAGTGGCGGTGTGATGCGAGTCAGCACTCCATTAATCCCTAAAGAAGGTTCAGATTTTCCAGTAATGCCATCATACATATCTGAGCATAAGGCAGAGCATGTAGCTCCTGTGTCTACTAGAAATGGTAGGGGTTCTCCCTCCACTTCTAGGACTAAGTAACGGTTGCTCATGATAACTTGTTGACACCAGTGGAAAAATTGGAGTGCTACCTTCTAGGCACCCCTATGGCCATTGTATGTTGTGTTTGGGTGCCTCCATGGGTGCAGGGGCTATGTAAGGCTGTCTGTTATACTGTCGGGGATTGTAAGGGGGGCCAGAATTATTAGGGGTTTTTGGGCATTCATTTTTCCAATGTCCCTGTTCCCCACAGTTAAAACAATGTGTTCTGTTTGAAGTATAATTCCCTCTAGCTCTTCCTCTAGCTCTCCCTCTCACATACATTCTATTACTCCCTGTATTATCCCTTTCCCTGGCCTGGAATGGATCACAATGTTGTAAACTCTGCTTTTGATAAAAAGCAGCGTTTTCTCCCTCTAATTTCCTGATGTCAAAACAACCTGCCCCTTCTTTTTCATGAATTCTTTTCAAGAATTCTGCTGGAGTCAACTCCGGCCAATCAGAGACAAGTTGTTTCGCCAACAGAGAAAGCTGAGGTTGCATATTACTAATGCAAGTCTGGACCTTCAGAGAGCCCATTGCATCTCCTGATTCCATTCCAGCCTCTTCCTTCCAGCATTTATAAAAACACTTAACAAATTCTACTACTGTTTCCTTTGTATTCTGTTTGCACGCTAGTGCAATTGACATACTTTGTTTATCCTTCCATATTCTATGCATTTCTATACTTAATTCTGTCCACATTTCATCAAGTCCCTCACATGTGTTTAGGGCATAGTTAATTGTTGGATCTCGACTCAATTTACTAATACTCTTTACATTACCCCACTCCCAACCAGATTCAGGGTCATAGTCTAGAAGTGCATCAATGATAATTCTTATGTCTGTCTGTGTCATGTTTTGTCCTTGTAACATTCTTTTTAAATACATAATACAAGCTGATGGATGTTGACGGAGGTTTGGGGCTCCCTTGGTAATTTCCCTTAATTCACCGGGGACAAAGGTTTAATAATTAATTGGTCTCCCACGGTAAGAAATGGCATACTAGCTTCTGGTACAGCTGCCTCCTCCTCCTCTACTTCTTCATTCCCTCTTTTATATTGTAGGGGTATTGTAGGAGGGTAGGAAGGTGTTACTGGTTCAACCTTAATCGTGGGTTTTGGCATAATTGGGGGTTTAGTGACCTGGTATCGGGGAGTTACAGAAGGTCCTGGCAAGGTCCATTCCTGGGGTACCTGAGAAGAGGCAATAGCAATAGTCTCTAGATCTATGTCACTAGGGGATGGGAGGCTAGGATATAGTCTGTTATATGATGGCAAAGGTAGGTGAGGGGCATTATATGGGGCAGGAGGGGGGGTGAATATGCTTTCTGTCTTTGCTTCTCACTTTTACCCTTCTTTTTATTCCCATCTATATCAATATATTGCCAGTATGGAGCAACAGTCAGCCAATTTTCCCCACCCTTTTTCATATAATCCATATTCCACCTTGGATCACCTTTATACCATGGAAATGCCTCTTCATTACCTAGACACAACCCTTTTACCATATTCATATGAAATTTATCATTATCCCCCTCTCTGGGGAATGGATCAGAGCTTCTCATAGCTTCTGTCCAATCTGCTATATTCTGAACCCAAGGAATAATATACATAAACCCATTGGGCGACACCCTTCCCACATAATCTTTACATGTTTCTCCTGGCTTAGGTGATGGAAATTGTTTAGACTGGGATTTGCCCATTCTCAACTCCTAACTTATCCTTTAAAACTTTTACAACAAAATATAATACAATACAAAAAAATAAAAAAATAAAAAAATAATAAAAAATAATAAAAATAAAAAAATGCAATACCTTTACCTTTAAGAGCAATTAATTATTGAATCTTTTTGCAAAAACCACATTAACTAGAATGGTTGTACTCTGTTACCAATTATTGTGCTTAATGCTTAAGTTTACAACAAGAGAGAGAAAAAAAATATCACTGTGATGATTCTTTCAGTAGTTTCTGGCATTAATTATCTCTAGGTCAAAGGTCACCCTTCACCAGAAAAAATGTAGCGTTTTACTAACATTTAGAAACAGCAATACATATTAGCAACAGTTTACTTTCTTAATACTTTAAACAATAAACAGTATTTTACTTCCTTAACACTTTATACAATAAACAGTATTTTGCCATACAGCATATTTAAAAAGCAAGCAGCATAAGAATTCATATAAACAATGCAGTATTTATCTTATAACTTTAAAGCAATGTTAGCCATACAGCATATTTTTCAAAAGCAAGCAGCAAGAAAATGTGTGGTTTAACCTTTCAGCCAGACTTAATATAACCTGATTTCTACCAAAGAAATCTATTATTCCCCTTTTATTTTTAGTCTACCAAAGACTTAATTATTATTAATTAAAATCTACCAAAGATTTAATTAGAATCTACCAAAGATTCATATATATATTTAACCTGATTTCTACCAAAGAAATCTAGTATTCCTCTTTTTAGACAATAGTTAGAATCTACCAAAGATTCACATATATATTCCCAACTATTCCTATGTAAAATGAAACTTAAGGGGTCTCGTGGTAAGAGAAAAAAGGTCAGAATAAAAAGGACTCTTTGTTCAACTCACCTTCCGAGAGTTCCCTGTTTCATCCCACGTGTCTGACACCAGTTTGTAGGGTTACTTCTTATGTTTCTTAGCTCTGCTCTGCTCTGGCTGATAAGGCTGCAGCACACATTTTCTTCAGGGCCCTGGGGTGACCACTGAAATCACACACACATGCAACTGAGTGTTTTCACAAGATTCCCATTTATTGAAGAACACACAAAGAATTTATAGGGAAGTATACGTCATACATGAGGTCACAGGAAATATATAAAAAACGTAGTTAACTTCACATCTGCATAAGGGGCCCACAGGAAATAAGAATGTTGTTATAGCACATAACAGAATATGCCCATATAACTATTTGTAGAGAGGATCATATATTAGAACCATATGTTACAACTTATACAAAAGAAACTTGTGGAATGCTGTATTATAAACATTTGATACAAGATTTAAGGCTACCCTCAATATGCTTAATATGTGAGATTCAAATTACCCATATAACATAATATATATAATATATATATATACACATATATACATATATATATATATATATATATATATATATATATATATATATATATATGCATACATATACACATATATAAACATACACACATATATACCCATCAGGGGTTAATAGATGTATTAGGTAGTTAGCGATGTTGTGGTTGACGGATTTAGGGGTTAATAATTTTATTTTGTATTTTTTTTTCCTTAATACTTTTTGCATGCGGTTAGTTTATTTTTTTCTTAATAGTTTGTACTGCGGTTAGTTTTTTAGAAAAAAAATACTTATTGTGCGCGGTTAGTTTTTTTTTTATTACTTATTGCGGATGGTTAGGTGTTTTTTTTAATACTTATTGCGGGCAGTTATTTTTTTGTTGTTGTAATGCTCTGTTTGCCTTTGCTGCATCCTGGTGGGTTTCGAAAATGGCAGAGTGGTGAAAGAATACACCTATCTTTGCTGCATCTCGGTGGATCTTGAAAATGGCAGGGTGGTAAAAGAATCCACCTAGCTTACGCTGCATCCCAGTGGATTCCAAAAATATCAAGGTGGTGAAAGAATCCACCTGTGGTGGATTCTTTCACCACCCTGCCATTTTCGGAATCCACCTGGATTCTTTCCTAACCTTTATTTTGCCTAGAGGTATATCCAGGAGTATGCAGGTGATTACATGCCAAACCTGGCAAACTGAAGGTCTTTAATATGGGGGAGGGATACTTTTAGAGGTTTCCTCTGATTTAAAATACACAGAGGGAATAAGACAACAATAATACAGAAGGGTACATTTTTTGTTACATTAGTATGAGACAGTGTAGGCTGACAACTTTCAAACCGCACCTGCAGATCTTAGTTGTACTTGCTAACATATCCCTATTTTAAGTTTATTCACGCTTTATTTGTATTGTCATTTTACATTAATTTTAACTTGCTTGACATCTTGTTAGCTGCAATAAAGGGTCAGGTGACCTTTTCCTTTTACCTTTTACCATAGGGAGAAATGTTAACACCACCAGTGTCTATGCAGAATGCCTTCTGCTTTCAATGTCAAAATATTTGCTTAAACTATTAGAAACATTGTCAAGCTAAATACTTAAAGGGCCATGATACCCAAATGTTGAAGCACTTGAAAGTGATGCAGCATAGCTGTAAAAAGCTGACTAGAAAATATCACCTGAACATCTCTATGTAAAAAAGAAATATATTTGACCAAGTTTTCAAAAGTTCCTCAGTAGCCACATCCCATTGTAAAGGACTTCTAAGTTCTAAGCCGCAAATCAGAATGTCTGTGCCGGGACAGCTAAGGGAGCAAGCTTTCGTGCACTCTCATGTTATTTCCCTATTCAGTTTAAGGAAGTTTACTATGAAATCTCATGAGAGTTACGTCAAATCTCATGAGAGTTAAGTCAAATATCATGAGATCAAAGTAAAACAGTTCAGCTGAATTATAACTTTTTACACAGAACTTACTCTGCTGAGCTGAGGAGATTGTGAGGTAAAATATCTTCTTTTTTTACATAGAGATGCTCAGGTGATATTTTCCTGTTAGCTTTTTACAGTTATACTGCATCAGAGTGATTTAGCATATGAGTATTATGTCCCTTTAAGTATGATATCACAAGAGTGCATTATGTACTTTTTTTTCAAAATTTCCTGTCACAAACTTCCATTTTATAAAATCACATTTTATATTCATCTGTTTACAAATACTCTTTTTCAGTATTGGTTTACTGACTGTAGCTGAAATTGTGTTGTTCTAAACTATTTTTGTTTTGTTTAATCTGAGTTCAGCATGTTTTAATTATCCCAAGGCTACGCTGTTAATATCTGCTTGTTGTTTTCTGATTTACAGTACACATTTGTGCTTACGTAAGTAGTGACCACTTTGTGTTGCAATGAACCATCACTGGCCCATTCCAGCTTATAATGGAACAATTTAAGGACTCCTCTGAGGACAAGAATATTGATTTTTTTTTTTTTTTTACTACATGTTTCTTTGCTTCAGTTGCTAAGGCAATTGCTGCATTACCATAGATTTCTAACATGTGGCTGAACATGCTTCACAACTGTCCCAGGGTAATAACAACAGCCTCAGACCATTACATCACTTTTTAATTCTTAGCATATTTTTAGTATTGCAGTGCCCTTTCTATTGGCTACCTTTCTTATTTGAAAGTGGTTGAAACTGTATGAAAAGGAAGATATTTCTTAAACTATTTGTAACACCAAAACCTGGATTCCTCCTATATTGTTAAGCTTTTCCTAGGCGTGTGCATTCGTTTTCGGATGAATGTACTTTTGTACCAAAAATCCGATATTTATTTTCGTTTACGAAAGCGAATATCCAAATGAATGCACCAACGAAATTTAAAGAAAACAAAAAAAAATACTGACGTCAGTACTTATTCACGTCCTTTAAATTTATTTTTAGGGCTTTATACTTACCTTAATTTGCTCTGGAGTGCGCTAATCCGATACACTTATTGCCAGATCCCTGGTTTAGCACGTCGGGTAGGTATGTAGCTATAGTTGAACTTTTACCTTGTAGCTTTGAAACATTTACATTAGTTAAAAATGTAAACAAATGTAAATGTTTAACGAAAATTCGATTTTTGTTTCGTTTAAATGAAACGAACAAATGTTCAACGAAATTTCCTTGAATATTCCTAACGAAAAATCCATCTAAAACAAAACTGTTGTCCCTGCACATGTCTACTTTTTCACAGGCTGGATGGTGGCATACCTTTTTTTCTAAATTAAATGTATCTATTAAATATATAGGGCTAGATTACGAGTTGCATGCTAACTGTTACGTGCGAGTGATAAGGGGTTTATCACGGGTGTTTGAGTGCAGTAGTGTGCGTATTGCAAGTTGAAAGTAAATGTGTTTGCTCCAGAGCTATTGAGTTTAAACGTGTGTCGTGATAGCGCAACTTCAGAGCTCTGATTAACTGTTACACAAGACAAAAAGTTGCACAAAAGTTACACTAATAATATCACTATTTAATAAAAAAAATATTTTAAATAATATTGCAATAATATTGCAATCAAAAGGTGGTAGAAAAAAATGCAAAACAGGCTTTAAAATAGAGATATAAACATCCACACATATAAATATGTATGTGAGATACTCTAGTACATTTTTCTAAACATTTACATGTAATACCAGAGTGTGCGCTATTCTTAGATAAGATTGTCAGGAAGTAATCAGAGAGAAGGAAAGAAGGGTTGTGCAAATTAAAAGGAGAGTAGGGGGATATTTGAATTCTAGGGCACAAATAATGAAAGTTGAAGTGTTATTATAGCTTTGTTTGTTTGTGTCAAGAGTTTGAATAGTATTCTTGAGGTAATGAGAGGCAATAGGCACTGCAAATGAAGAGGAATAATTAGCACTATGTTCAGTCATTTTAGTTGTATTAATGATATATTTATTTAAGTGAAATTTTTTCCTTCTAGAGCAAGGATAGGCACAGACAAAGGCTGTGGCAGACATTTTACAAAGTACAGACCTTAGTGAAGGACACCAAGGTACATTTGAAATTAAAAATATTAGTTAATAGTGCTTGGTGTTATTATACTGATGCAGATACCACTGATCCTATAACCAGCCCTCCTCTGGCTATACCCATGTGCTAGTGTCACTACTGTGTCATTATATAGAGCTGGGTGTTATTATACTGATGCAGATACCACTGAACCTATAACCAGCCCTTCTCTAGCTATACCCATGTGCCAGTGTCACTGCTGTGTGTCATTATATAGCGCTGGGTGTTATTATACTGATGCATATACCACTGATCATATAACCAGCCCTTCTCTAGCTATACCCATGTGCCAGTGTCACTGCTGTGTGTCATTATATAGAGCTGGGTGTTATTATACTGATGCAGATACCACTGATCCTATAACCAGCCCTCCTCTGGCTATACACATGTGCCAGTGTCACTACTGTGTCATTATATAGAGCTGGGTGTTATTATACTGATGCAGATACTACTGATTCTGTAACCAGCCCTCCTCTGGCTATACCCATGTGACAGTGTCACTGCTGTGTGTCATTATATAGAGCTGGGTGTTATTATACTGATGCAGATACCACTGATCCTATAACCAGCCCTTCTCTAGCTATACCCATGTCCAGTGTCACTACTGTGTGTCATTATATAGAGCTGGGTGTTATTATACTGATGCAGATACCACTGATTCTGTAACCAGCCCTTCTCTAGCTATACACATGTGCCAGTGTCACTACTGTGTCTTTGTATAGCAGTCTCTTGACAAGCCACTAACTTTATTCACACTACATATTTTTTTGTTTTCCTATTATTTAATCAGAAAGAAAAGATATACTAAGGTTGTGGCGGACCATGTACGGACACCTTGACTATCCCTGTTCTAGAGTACAGCTGTTATAGTGTTGAAACACTTAAGACTTTTTAGACATGATGGTATTATAATTTTTAATTGTTACCAAGATGTTGAAGACATCCACTACTCAACATTTTATTACCTTCTCTCACTTGCTACAAGGCTTTCCCAACCACTTCAAAAGCAAAATCAATCCTTATGGTAACTTTCCTTTAACGTAGACACCTCATAAATCATAACAAACAATCAACATCAGTCTAGTCACAAACCACTTGCTCATCTTACTACTTCTCCCCATGACCCTATACCCTTGTAACTGCAGCTTTCCTTATTCAATTGCACAATCTTTATAAACATATTCAAAATCTCCCATTCATTCATCTCTAAATCTTTTATTAACTTGTTTAACCTATCCTTAAGAAAACTTAAACTGAACATGGAAACAAGTGGCAAAAAAGTATTTAGTCAGCCACCAATTGTGCAAGTTCTCCCACTTAAGAAGATGAGAGAGGCCTGTATGAGAGACAAAATGTGGAAACAAATCCAAACAATCACATTGTCTGATTTGGATAGAATTTATTTGCATATTACAGGGAGTGCAGAATTATTAGGCAAATGAGTATTTTGACCACATCATCCTCTTTATGCATGTTGTCTTACTCCAAGCTGTATAGGCTCGAAAGCCTACTACCAATTAAGCATATTAGTTGATGTGCATCTCTGTAATGAGAAGGGGTGTGGTCTAATGACATCAACACCCTATATCAGGTGTGCATAATTATTAGGCAACTTCCTTTCCTTTGGCAAAATGGGTCAAAAGAAGGACTTGACAGGCTCAGAAAAGTCAAAAATAGTGAGATATCTTGCAGAGGGATGCAGCACTCTTAAAATTGCAAAGCTTCTGAAGTGTGATCATCGAACAATCAAGCGTTTAATTCAAAATAGTCAACAGGGTCGCAAGAAGCGTGTGGAAAACCAAGGCGCAAAATAACTGCCCATGAACTGAGAAAAGTCAAGCGTGCAGCTGCCAAGATGCCACTTGCCACCAGTTTGGCCATATTTCAGAGCTGCAACATCACTGGAGTGCCCAAAAGCACAAGGTGTGCAATACTCAGAGACATGGCCAAGGTAAGAAAGGCTGAAAGACGACCACCACTGAACAAGACACACAAGCTGAAACGTCAAGACTGGGCCAAGAAATATCTCAAGACTGATTTTTCTAAGGTTTTATGGACTGATGAAATGAGAGTGAGTCTTGATGGGCCAGATGGATGGGCCCGTGGCTAGATTGGTAAAGGGCAGAGAGCTCCAGTCCGACTCAGACGCCAGCAAG
The DNA here is from genome assembly GCF_027579735.1 of Bombina bombina. NCBI lineage: Eukaryota > Metazoa > Chordata > Amphibia > Anura > Bombinatoridae > Bombina > Bombina bombina. The sequence continues at coordinate 194,213,351 of NC_069501.1, read as the reverse complement.
GTGGAGGTGGAGTACTGGTTTGGGCTGGTATCATCAAAGATGAGCTTGTGGGGCCTTTTCGGGTTGAGGATGGAGTCAAGCTCAACTCCCAGTCCTACTGCCAGTTTCTGGAAGACACCTTCTTCAAGCAGTGGTACAGGAAGAAGTCTGCATCCTTCAAGAAAAACATGATTTTCATGCAGGACAATGCTCCATCACATGCGTCCAAGTACTCCACAGCGTGGCTGGCAAGAAAGGGTATAAAAGAAGAAAATCTAATGACATGGCCTCCTTGTTCACCTGATCTGAACCCCATTGAGAACCTGTGGTCCATCATCAAATGTGAGATTTACAAGGAGGGAAAACAGTACACCTCTCTGAACAGTGTCTGGGAGGCTGTGGTTGCTGCTGCACGCAATGTTGATGGTGAACAGATCAAAACACTGACAGAATCCATGGATGGCAGGCTTTTGAGTGTCCTTGCAAAGAAAGGTGGCTATATTGGTCACTGATTTGTTTTTGTTTTGTTTTTGAATGTCAGAAATGTATATTTGTGAATGTTGAGATGTTATATTGGTTTAACTGGTAAAAATAAATAATTGAAATGGGTATATATTTGTTTTTTGTTAAGTTGCCTAATAATTATGCACAGTAATAGTCACCTGCACACACAGATATCCTCCTAAAATAGCTAAAACTAAAAACAAACTAAAAACTACTTCCAAAAATATTCAGCTTTGATATTAATGAGTTTTTTGGGTTCATTGAGAACATGGTTGTTGTTCAATAATAAAATTAATCATCAAAAATACAACTTGCCTAATAATTCTGCACTCCCAGTATGGTGGAAAATAAGTATTTGGTCACCTACAAACAAGCAAGATTTCTGGCTCTCACAGACCTGTATCTTCTTCTTTAAGAGGCTCCTCTGTCCTCCACTCATTACCTGTATTAATGGCACCTGTTTGAACTTGTTATCAGTATAAAAGACACCTGTCCACAACCTCAAACAGTCACACTCCAAACTCCACTATGGTGAAGACCAAAGAGCTGTCGAAGGACACAAGAAACAAAATTGTAGACCTGCACCAGGCTGGGAAGACTGAATCTGCAATAGGCAAGCAGCTTGGTGTGAAGAAATCAACTGTAATTAGAAAATGGAAGACATACAAGACCACTGATAATCTCCCTCGATCTGGAGCTCCACACAAGATCTCACCCCGTGGGGTCTATATTATCACAAGAACGGTGAACAAACATCCCAGAACCACACGGGGGGACCTAGTGAATGACCTGCAGAGAGCTGGGACCAACGTAACAAAGGCTACCATCAGTAACACACTATGCTTCCAGGGACTCAGATCCTGCAGTGCCCGACGTGTCCCCCTGCTTAAGCCAGTACATGTCCAGGCCCATCTGAAGTATGCTAGAGAGCATTTGGATGATCCAGAAGCGGATTGGGAGAATGTCATATGGTCAGATGAAACCAAAGTTTGGTAGAAACACAACTCATCGTGTTTGGAGGAGAGAACATGCTGAGTTGCAACCAAAGAACACCATACCTACTGTAAAGCATGGGGGTGGCAACATCATGCTTTGGGACTGTTTCTCTGCAAAGGGAACAGGATGAATGATCCGTGTACATGAAAGAATGAATGGGGCCATGTATTGTGAGATTTTGAGTGCAAACCTCCTTCCATCAGCAAGGGCATTGAAGATGAAACATGGCTGGGTCTTTCAGCATGACAATGATCCCAAACACACCGCCCGGGCAACAAAGGAGTGGCTTCGTAAAAAGCATTTCAAGGTCCTGGAGTGGCCTAGCCAGGCTCCAGATCTCAACCCCATAGAAAACCTTTGGAGGGAGTTGAAAGTCCGTGTTGCCCAGCGACATCCCCAAAACATCACTGCTCTAGAGGAGATCTGCATGCAAGAATCGGCCAACATACCAGCAACAGTTTTTGACAACCTTGGGAAGACTTACAGAAAACGTTTGACCTCTGTCATTGCCAACAAAGGATATATAACAAAGTATTGAGATGAACTTTTGATATTGACCAAATACTTATTTTCCACCATAATTTGAAAATAAATTCTTTCCAAATCAGACAATGTGATTGTCTGGATTTCTCTACACATTTTGTCTCTCATAGTTGAGGTATACCTATGATGAAAATTACAGGCCTCTCTCATCTTCTTTAGTGGGAGAACTTGCACAATTGGTAGCTGACTAAATACTTTTTTGCCCCACTGTATAAAAGCAAAACTGTATTGCAACAATTAAAAATAGTGAGTTTGAACAAAACGTGACACAGATGTAGCTGCCGAAATTCTAACACATTTTGTGCCCTCTCTATGGAGCTTAATCATAGACTATTCACGCATTGTTCTTTTCCATCTTTATACATCAAATAATTAACCCCTTCACCACTTTTAAAAACAACGGATTAAAAACAAGAGCGTATCTGCATGGACCTTTTATTTTCTAAACCTTTAAAGTCTAAAGGCCATATTACAAGTGGTGCGGTATGCGAAAACTCCACTTGGATTTTCCTTTCCGCACTTTTCGGGTTGCATTTGTATTACAAGTTAAAAAAAACATATCTTGCCCTAGCGTTAACGCAAAAAAACAAACATACGTTTTCACATACACATGCATGTGTTCACCTGTAGAGATCAATTGAGAAAAAATTGTGGGAAAAACTAACACCCAAGATCGCGCAAAAGTCCATCGCATTTTCGCATTCCCAATGGAGAAAAAATTGTTGAAAAAAAAAAAAACACCCATCGCGCAAATAACATAGCATATTCGCATTAGCAAATGTCACATATTTACAATAAATACATAGTTAAAATCAAATATAAATATTGCATACAAATGTTTTATCTATCATGTTTTCATCTACTTAATGGCAAAGGGCTCTAATGCACTTATATACTGTATATGTCAATATGTGTGTACACATATATTAATGTTTTTATATGTGTATATATGGCTAAAAATACATATACACATATATATATATATACATTAATATTTATGTACACATATATAGATATATTTATATACATACAAATACATATTTAGCAATGCATATGTATGTGTCTCAATCAGGTCTGCCATCAAGGGATGACAGGGGTGACTCCTGTCAGGGGCCCAATGGGCCAATGGGCCAGGAGGCCCCATGAGGCAAGAATAACTATTATTTAAAAAAAAAAGAACTTTTTTTATTTTTAATTTTGGCAGCCACCAGAGGGTACTACAGCAGAGTGCTATTGAGCGTGGGAAATGTTATTACAAGGAGTAAAGCATTGGCATTTGAGAGGATTTCTGAGTGTGCACTAAACCACTATGCACAGTGCGAGACAGACTTGGCACTTAAGTTTGTATAGTGTGTGCCTGAGTCATACGGCAGATCACTTTCATTTGCAGAGGAGGTAGGACTTACTTAGTAAATGTTTTTTATTTCTTTGTGCAATTTCAGATTGTAACTTCAGTGTGGTAGTAGTGGTATGGTGGGGCCAGGGGCCCATAAAAACACATTTTTTAGCAATATGCAGCAGTGTATTTATGATTATTTGACAATGCTGTAGAAATTCTATATTTAAAGCCATGCAGAAATGTTTCCTCCTCAATACACAAATGGTAGGTGCCCTTTTGGCAGATATGAGTTTTATTAATATATATATTTTAATTACATTACAGTTTACTGCCCCTTTATGCAAGGACTTTCCAGATGCAAGGAGGCATTTTATCTAATATTTTTACATCTGCATAAAATGTTATACCCTTAGACTAAGATTGCTCAGTGTTTGAAATGAGGTTAACTTAACACTGTTCAGTTTACACTACAGCTGACTTAATTTTGAAATACATACAAACAAGCCTAAATCCTGCATTTAACCAGATCATAAGTACAGCTGACAGATGGGAACATTTGTACACCATATTTGAAGTGGTGCTCTTGGTTGGGGGAAAAAAAACAATCGTATGTCAACCTTTCAAAAGTAAACCCAGATCATTTAACGTACAATTTTGAATTCACAGAATTATTTTTGTTTGCACATTTACAAATATGATTCTATAAAAAGTGATCTCTTAATTTCTGCAATTTTTTTATCATGCATGTCACACACTGTTGATTTAAGGGATGCAGTGTGCAGACATTTTACCTTCTGTGGGTGTCTGTGTTTATGTCTTTGTGCTTTTGTTTGTGTCTCTATGAGTTTGTATGCATTTTTTTTCTGTAGGTCTGTCTGTTAGGGTGGGTGTGTATGTCTTTGTGCATTTTCTGTGGATGTCTGTAAGGGTGTGTGCGTATGTCTTTGTGCTTTTTCTATGGGTGTCTATATGAGGGTGTGTGTATGTATGCCTTTGTGCATTTTCTCTGGATGCCTTTGTGAGGGTGGGTGTGTAAGTGTTTGTGTGTTTTCAGTGGATGTTTCTGTGAGGGTGTGTGTGTCTTTGTGTGTTTTATGTAGTTGTCTCTCTGTGTGTGTGTATGTCTGTGTGTGTTTTCTGAGGCTGTCTCTGTCCGTGTTTCCTTGGGTGTATGTGCAAGTTTCTGTTTGAGTTTTTGTGTGTGTGTCCATTGTCCGTTCCTTTTTAGGACATTTTGACCTTACAACTGATTATTCACATCTTTCTACAGACTGAGACTAATGAGACCTTTCCGGAAGTCACTAATTCACCATTTAACCTTTAAATTATTGTTTAGGCAGTTCAGGGCCCTTCCTTTCAGCCACTGCATGCTATTGTCATCATTTAGTTGGCATCTTCCTTGACAAAAGATAATCAGAACTCTATATTTTGTTTTGTAAATCTCCTTTTTTCACAAAACTGTAGTCTACCTCATTACTTGTCAGGTCAAGGTAAACAAGTGCTGAGTGTCTGTGTGGGTGTCTGTCTGTGTTTGTGTGTTTCTTTTCGTGTCTGCTAGAGTGTCTATATGTGAATCATTATGTGTGAGTGTGTGTTTCAGTGTATGAGTATGTCTGTGTGTTTCTGTGTTTGTGTGTTACTACCTTTACAACATTTCCAAGTTTGACTACACTTAAGAATAAAGTGCATATATGTTTTAGTCACTTGGTCAAAAATTGCACAAGCTTTTGAACTCGTTTTGTGTTTTAATCAACCCACACACACTGCAAGATCTACTACCACATTTGTAGCTGCCTTTCTTTACAATCCAATTAGTTGTCAAAGATGGAATATTTGTAACCTGACTAGGTGGCAACATAGTAGCTAAAGTGCATGGGCTCTTTGTCACAAATTTGCAACTTTTTTTTTATTTCACATGCAAAAGAGTATCACCAGCAATGATATGTAAGTTCTTTCTAGGAATCCTAGTTATATCATTAAATTATGCAGTGTATTCTGTGCTGAACACAACCGTATCCTGTGTAAATTACTTGTCCTTATTTAGTGGCATAGTCCTCTTTAGTTTTGGACAGTACAATGTGCAGACCTGTTGCACTGCAATGGGTGAAAAAATTAACCCTGCCTATGCAAACATTTTTATAATTTGGTGGGAGTTAAAATTTATGTATGATCCTTCTATTTCTTTTTTGGATAATATAATAACATAGATGCAATATAGATGACTCATTGCTAATAGTTCAGCCCCACTGACTAATAAATGTTTTTTTTTTATTTCATCAATTACTGGAACACCAATGATTTGGGATTAAAATTCATGAGCACTAGTAATCCTATACAAGTTAATTTTTTTTAGAGTTTACACTATTTGTGGATAATGAGTAAATAGTGACCATGACTTATAAAAAACCTACAACAGGGAATACAATATTGCATGCAAATTCAAGTCATCCATCTCATTTAATATTTGCTATACCCAAGGTACAGCTCAGTAGAATCAGGAAAATACTAAAAATTTACTTGGAGGAAATTAGACAAAAGGTAAAGGTTGAGATAGGCTTCGACAACAGAACAACAGCTATTTTATAGATAACATTACATAAGAATGGCATATCACATGGTAATCCACCCTTAGACCATTTTTTGGACACATAGATGTCTTTTTGGCATGTTTAACTTTGCAACAATGTATACGGCTGTGGAATAGTTAGTGATTCATAAATTAATTATACTACCACTACATTATAATGATATTCTCTCCAGATGCTCGCAGATAAATGATATTAATTAAGCTTTAATAAAATCATGACATTTCAGAGTGTAATACTTTCCTGGGATAACAAATATGTTACTGACAGCATAACAGAAATTACAGCAATTTGAGTCTGAATGTTTTGTTTTACTAGAACTGGGGTTGGTGTCCCAGTCTTGGGGTTTCTTGGCAAATAAAAGATAAATAGTCAGATGCTTAGCTTTTTTGACAAGTCAGTGGCTGCGGTGAGGTCAGTAGTGGGTGAGGCACTGCTAGTATCAGAGCCAGATAAACACACATATGACCCAATAGAGGTATCTTAAATGTACCACCCCCTTAGTATATCGTACAGTCTCAGTGCTAAATTTTAAAAAGCTTTTCCTCATGCAAGCTGCAACTGCATCCCCTCTTCCCTTATTGGTCTAACTGTGCTTTAATACCATATAGTCAGTGGGAGGCATAGGCTATACAAGTTGTGTGAAACTTGTAAGATAATCTCAGCAAAAAGGCTCCCAATATTAAAGCTAATTGTAGAAAGATCCTTAAATATTGGTGGATGATACTGGATTAGAAATTGATTCTATTCAAAAGGAACTAGAAAGGTTTAAGGAACACCCAGAATACACTAGATTAAACACTAAAACAATAGAGAGTTCCGGTTCCGGTGGGAGGAGCTAATGCTGCACGAGGAGAGCTGTGTGCTGGCGTTGAGAGCTCGAGTCGAACAGAAACCCTGCTTGCTAGCCCGTTGCTGTAGGCTGTCTGCCTGCCTAGGGCTTATTGCACCCGGAGTATAGGTGCACAGCACGGATTTACCGGAACAAGCTGAGTGGCTCAGTTGCTGGAGCCAGAAACGCAGCACTGCTGCATTTACTTTTGGCCACTGGCTGGGAGGCCCACTGCCGGCAACGGATCAAGACGCTGTCTGCAAAGCTGCCTCTGACTCAGAGTTGCAAGGCGGGGAGCTGACAAGCTCAGTGGCCCTGTTTTTGGATCAAGTGGAAGAACTTGCCTCCATGATCCCCCTGGTAGCAGGAGTCTGAGTACCTGGACGAAGTCCTAACAACTACCTGGTAAAGATTCTTGGGAAACCACAGAGGGGACACCTGGAAAAAAAAATAAAAAAAAATTCTGCAGCAGTGATTCCCCTGATTGCTTTATCTTTCTTGGTGCTACCCGACCGGCAGACTGTAAGTAGAAACCCAGGTTCCTATAAATGAGACTGTTGCTGAGAGGGAGAAATAAGGGAAATAAAGAGAGGAAGTAAAAGGAAAATAAAAAGTCCTCAATATATATATTTAGAGACGCTTTGCTGTACAAACCCCTCACCAAAAGCTATCTGCTGTAAATCAGAGCAAGGGAAGGGGAAAGGAATCATTAAGAAAAAATCTAGAGAGGAGCATTCTTAACATCATTTTTTTGTTGTGGTATATTGACTCTCTATTTAGCCTGCAGTACTATTTGGGCTATTGGTAATTAAGCTGACGGCTGTATATTTTCACCTCTCTTGCCTATATTTGGCTAGAGATCGGCAACAAGAGATTTTCTACCTTTGGAGCCCCTAAAGGATTATTTGTGTTTAAATCATTTCAACAAGTCTTTCCTCTTTCTTGGATCACAGCTTAGAAGAGGGAAGGGAAGGGGGAAAAAAAAAAGGAAGAGGAAAAGGAAAGAAGAGAAAAAGGAAGGAAGGCAAAGGAAGGGAAAAGGGAAAAAAAGGGGGTGCATATTTGGTCCCTACAAATGTAAAGGACTAGCTTTCTGTAGCATTTCTCTGAGACTACAAGAGTTGAACTTTTCAAGAGCATGTTCTTTCTAAACAATTCTCAGAAACGCTAATATTACTGTAATTGTATGATTAACAATTTGTGGATATATTTCTTTAAAATGTTAATGCAGTAAAGATTGATATGGTCCTAGAGAGGATTTGTAATGTGGTTACAGAAAGTTGCTAACAGTCTGTTCATGTAAATCTTGCACACTGATCCATATATTACTATATTTTTATTAGCCCTTTTACAACACTCACAACACTCAGCTGTAATAAATTAGTAAGTAATCCAGATATTACCCCCCTCCGCCGCAGATTTAACTGGGTGTTGTTTGATTAGTCCTCAGCAGCACTTTATATTATATCTTTGAGAGTATACTGTTAGATAATAACAGCTAAAAGTAAAGGAGCTGATTGAGAGTTTTGGCTATATGATTGGGTTCTTTAAATTTTGCACACTAGTATAATTGAGTTATACTGTTTGTTGACATGTTTGGTTAGGAAAACTTATTTTTCACTTTTTTCTTCTCATTTATTAAGGTCACTTGCACATTTGTAATTTACATGTAAGGGCGGAGATAAATTGCCTTCACTGCACTACTCACACTTGTCACTGTAGTATTGGAACCTCTTGTTTTTTTTCAGGTTCCCCTTTGCCACTTTTTTTTTTTTTTTTTTCTCACACACACTTGTATTAAAAGCACATGGACAAATATATTTCCAATATCAAAACAAACTCTCCAAGCATGCCTCCTAAACAGAAAGATAAGAAAGTACGCACTTCGGATGTGCATACAGATACTGCTAGTGAGTCAATATTGAATAAAATAGATACCCAACAACTAATAACCCAGATGTCGGACCTTTTTTTGCCGCAATTTGAGTTGCTAAAGACTCAGATGACAAATATAATGTCAGAACTTAAGCAATTCTCTGATCGACTTGTAGAGGTAGAAAATAGGGTATCGGCAAGTGAGGATATATTATATAAGCAAGAACAAGAAATAGAGGAGAATACTAAAACGCTGAAAATGCTGCAAGCAAAAGTACATGAATTAGAAGATCGCTCAAGGCGAAACAATCTTAAAATAATTGGTCTCCCCGACAACGGGGATTATCTAGATTTAATTCACTTTGCTAGCACTTTGCTCCCCCTAGCTGTTGGAATTGTACAAAAAGATCTACCAATGCCAGTTGAAAGGGCACACAGATTGGGCCCAATTAGGGACTCCACTAGAGATAAAAATTACAATAGACCGGTGATGGTCAAATATCTTAATTACCAAGATAAGATGAATATCTTAAAATTTTACAGAAAAATGGATAATTTACATATTGGTCAAAGTAAAATATTAATATTTCAAGACTACTCTAGTGATACGGCTTCTAAAAGAAAAGAGTTAGCCCCATATTGCACCAAACTGATTAACGCTGGCCTAAAGGCCAGATTAGTCTATCCGGCAAAAATTATAATTGAGGAACAAGATGGTAAATGTATTTTGAGTAATACGATAGAAGCTAGGGAATTCTATAAAAATAAAAAAATAGCTTGACAACATTTTAGGCATTGAATTGCCAAACTATAAATATACATGAGTTATATGATCTCTCTTTCTTTATTTTTCAAAGTTTTTATTAACCTGTTGAGGCTAAAAGTATTGAACTGTTTGTGTAAAGTTCATATTAGTAGTTGGTCCACAGCTCAGAGGGCCCACGGGCTGCTGTGTTTTTTGTGTTTTTAGTATTATTTTTATTCTTTGTTTTAACACTTTTTTTTTTTTTTCCTCTCTCTCTTATCCTCTCTTCTCTTCTTTCTCCCCCCTCTATCGCCTACCTCTTCCAGTGCTCCAATGTTGATAAGATATATCTTGATATTTCCATATTTAGTATTACAATATAATGGAAGATAAACTTAAATACCTTTCCTGGAACATTAGCGGAGTAACAACTCCTAGCAAAAGGAAAATAATTATTAGGCAACTCGCAAGACATAAACCAGATGTCTGGTTGCAGGAAACGCACTTAAAAAAGTAGAGATGGAGAAATTCAGGTGTATATGGATAGGAGAGGTTATTGCCTCAGATTGCCACAGGAGGAGGAGGGGTGTTGCTTTCCTCATTAATAAAAATTTACAATATAACATCCAGAACATTCAAATTGACCCACAGGACAGGTGGATAATTTTACATATAGAGATTGCTGGAGTTGCATATGTGCTTGCTAATATTTATGGGCCCAATAATGTAGACCAGGCTTTCTGGGACAAAGTTATTATTAAATTATCTTCGGACCTAGACCAGAAGATCATAGTGGCAGGCGATTTTAACTTAACGGCTATGTCTGCTCTGGATAGATTTTCACCTAAACAATCTACCCCCTCGCCCCAAAAAAATCGTATATTCCGTCAGATCTGTAAAATTCTTAAGCTTCACATTTGGCGCATTCAACATCCTGATACCAAAACATATACGTGCGAGTCTAAATCGCATAGATCCTTTTCCCGGATAGATTTTTTTTTAATTTCTAGTCCCCTTCTTAAAGTTAGAACTAAGGCCCAGATAAATGAGACTGTGGTCACAGACCACGCTATAATTTCACTGGAAATGGAATTTCGCCCCCCCCCTTGGTAGGAGTAACAAATAATTTCTACTTTCCGAAACAACTAATAAATAATATGCCATTCCAGTACTGGCTACGACATAAATGGCAAGAATATAGTTCCGATAACTGTCTTTATTTAGACAAACCTGAAATTTTCTGGGAAGCCGCCAAGGCTTTTTTTAGAGGGCAGATTAAAGCTTATATGATTATAGCCAAAAAGAAGTATAAAGCACATGAATTGCAATTAGCAAACACTGTCACGAACACCAATAGAAAATATGTAAATACTCCGCTAAAAAAATCATGGGATAAATATAATTTAGCTAGACAAGATAGGGATCTTTTTCTAAAATCTAAATTGTCCAATGAAGAAATGCGAATGAATGCCATTTTTTCTGGTCATTATGGTACATCTACTAAATATCTTGCTAGACTTGACAAAGTTAGAAAGAAGAACAATGTGATTGAGCAGATTGTAGTTGGAGATAAGAACTATACTACATCAGAAGATATCAAGAGTGTATTTTTTAATTTCTATCAAAAGATTTATGCAGGGAAAACCATAGATGTAGAGGATAATGTGAGGTTTTGTAATAATATCAAATGTCCAGTAATCTCCTCTGAGGAGATTGAAACACTAAACCTCCCCATAACAACAGCTGAAGTCATTAAAGCTATAGAAGAATCCAAACTTGGTAAGGCTCCAGGTCCAGACCAGCCACCTGTTGAATTTTACAGATTGCTCAAACTCGAGATAGCTCCCACCCTGACCACGTTGTATAACGAGTATTTCATTAAAAAAAAGCCTATGTCTAGATTCTTCTCAGCGTCAGTCATCACTCTGTTACTTAAAAAGAATAAAGAGCCAACAGACCCGGGCTCATATAGACCAATTTCCCTATTAAACGTAGATTATAAATTACTTACTAATATCATTGCTAATAGACTTAAAAACGTTCTACAGGGAATTATCCATACAGATCAAACAGGTTTTATGATAGGTAGATCCCCTACAAAAAATATTCGTAGAACATACATAATTCTTGAATACTTTTGGAACAAACTGCATAGGGATAAAGAAACCTGCAAGCAGGACTTTGCTTTGGTGATGATTGACGCTGAGAAGGCCTTTGACTCTATTATATGGCAACATCTCTATAATTCTTTGTATAACTTTGGCTTTTCTGGGAATATAATACACTTTGTCAAATCTATATATAATTTTCCTATTTCGTCTATTCTGATCAATGGTAGCCAAACTCCATACTTTAAATTAGAAAAAGGGACACGACAGAGATGTCCTCTCTCCCCCCTCCTGTTTAATATCTCCATAGAACCCTTGGCAATTTATCTTAGACAGGAACTGTCGGGAATAACGTTTGGATTACAATCCTGTGTTCTTTCGCTTTATGCCGATGATCTGTTATTGTATCTTAAAGACACTAAAAGAAGTATACCTAAAGCACTTAAAATTTTAGAACAGTTTAGTTTAATCTCCGGCTACAAGGTGAATGCTCTTAAATCAGAGATATTATGGATTTACAAACACAAGGAGAGCTTTACGCAGCATAACTTCAGAGAAGTAGAACGTTTTAGATATTTATGGATACAATTGCACAAGGACCCTAAGCTATGGTACAAACTTAATTATACTGTTTTTTTTTTCTAATATTACCTCCAAATTTCATCGTTGGAGTCTTTTCCCAATCTCAGCAACTGCTAAGACTATGCTCATTAAATCTATACTCTTTCCCCAATTACTATATATTATGAATAATTTGCCGTTATTTATTCCGGATAAGGATATTAAGCTATTTAACCGAGCTTGTGCGAATCTCATCTGGAATAAAGGTAGACACATGCTCTCTATTAGAAAGCTTTGCCAAGCTAAGGAGTTTGGAGGCCTAGCGCTCCCGGATATTAAGTTATATAATATAGCTATTCTCGCACGGTTTGGAGTAGATTGGTTACTTTCTTCCGATTATCTGACAAACAGTAAATCAGAGGAAAATCTCATAAAGCCCTTCTCTATTATAGTGGCCCTACACTGCCCTCACAAGCGACTCCCTGAGAAAATTAAAATATTGACCAGTATATATAATGTTGTTAAAGCATGGCAGCAATTCTGTTGTCAATTTAAGATTAATTTTCATTTATCTTCTTTTCTCCCAATTAGAGGCAATCCGGAGTTCCAGCCTGGACTCCAAAATGCAATATTTAGAGGGTGGGCCAGTAAGGGCCTAACTTTGATAGCACAGCTACTAGATGATGGTCTTGGGGTGCGTACCTTCGAGAGTATAGCTATGCAGTATAATCTCTCGAAACAAATCCTTTTATGCCTATCTCCAGATACGGCATTTTATACAGGAAAAAGTACATCTGGGGCCTTGGCATGGGAAATATGATAGACTCGGCGATTATATTAACCTATACAGTCAGGGGAATCATTCAATTTCGCTACTTTATAAAATTTTGCTTGCAAAACAGGGCCAGTTAATTCTGGACCTATGTCTTGTATATTGGATCAAGTATTTTGATGGGTTGGATGTTGAAACAATTAGCAGAAGTATTAAGTGGGTGAACAATGCTCTTCTTCCCTCTTCCTGGAAAGAATCTCACTTAAAACTCCTTAATAATGCTTATATTTCACCCAAAAGGCTTATATGCTGGTCCCCAGAAGCGCAAGGCCAGTGTTATAAATGTTGCTTTCCTGCAGCAGACTTACTCCACTGTTTTTGGTTTTGTCCGAAAATAAATCAATTATGGTGTAAGGTAAATCATTGGTTAAATAAAAACACAAAGGAGAATCTAGTGCTTAACCTAAGAAGCATAGTGTTTTTAGTATCGGATGTAGTTTCCCATGATTTAGTTAACACTGGTATTCTTATAGTTCGGAACTTAATTCTGAAGAATTGGAAAAACAATAAACCTCCTCTTTTCAGTATATTCTTAAACGCGGTTAAAACACAAATTATGTTTGAGCAATATAATATATACAGTACATCTGATAAACAAATACAAAGTTTCTTTAACAAATGGCTAAAAATTATAAAGTCTTACCCTCTCCCCACACAATATATACTTACTAAACTATTCCATAAATCTACTTACTTCGAAGGTCTAATCTTACGTGACATTTTTCCAGTAGCATGGTATTAATAAGGGGAGGGAGTGGGAGAAGATGGAGGAGTAGAGGGGACATCTTTATTTTTCTCTTTTCCCTGTTTCCCCTTTTTCTTTTTTTTTTTTTTTGGATTTTGATAGAGAAATGATGTTAGTAATGTTTCAAAAAACTAAAAGATCTGTTTTAGGCCTAGTACTTCAGTTATCGTTAAGATATAATCAAGTGATCAAGTGTGCCTCAGTAATTTTATACATTGCTTGGAAGCATATATGCTGTTTTTGTTGTTATTTTTTTTTTCTTTTCTGTTGTTTAGTTTGAAAAAGTTAAAATAAGAGAGTTTGGATATTAATCAAGCAAGAAAAGATTTGATGTCTGAGCGGGCTAAGCATAGGCTGTAATTAAATGTATTACTATCATAGATCTCAGTGATAGACAACCTAATACCTGCCGTGAAGATATCTTATTTCTTATCACTATATTTAACTTTGAACTATATACATGTAACTATTAATGTGTTGTAAACCTGATCTCTCTGTAATAATAAAAATATATATAAAAAAAAAACAAAAAAAACACTAAAACAATCAAAGTGGTGAATGAATTTCAGTCTGAAATTATAGCACATAAAAATAAAAAAATGAAACGTGATGAGGATGATTATAGTAAGGGTGAAGTGTATACCTTTAACAGAGTTAAATTACAAGCTGATAAAGAATGGACAGTGGTGCAAAATCATAAAAACTAAAATAGCAGCAATAAAAATAAGAAGAAAAACCTGTATCAGAACTCCACGATTAAACAGAGTTACCAGGGCACCACAAATTATCAGAGTAATGGTTCCCACTGTTCATATGAATTCATGGAATCAGCAATCATATAATGACAGACAATCATTTAATGATTGAGATTTTAGGAGACCCCAGGTATATCAGAATCAAGACAATCCCAATCATATACCTATACAGAATAGATATCAGGCACTTAACCATTTTAGGAGTAACACTGACTCACATCACCCTACTAGTAGAAAGAGTTCCAATATTGACAATATTCCATCCACCTCTAGTGAGGTTTTTTTGGGACCCCCACCTGGCTCCCCTTTGGAGGAGGCCGACATTACAAGCTTCCAACCAAAAAAAAGAGACCTTAACCAAACGGGGAAAACGAGGTAGAGGGAAAACCCACAAAAAAGAAAAATTACAAAAATTAAAAAGTGGTGTTTTTAATTTGTCCTCTCACGTCTTAACTAATGATGACGTAAGAATTTTAGGTCAGGGCTTATCATATTGTCCACCGAATACACATAATATGTTCAATTTGTTTGTAAATCTTAATAGATACACATGCAAATTGTCATTACAAAGGTACTTTGCTCTGAAAACTATGAAGCATTGAAATATACCAGGGGTGCCTAAAATATTAGACACCCAGCGAGAGAGGGAATCGGTCAATCTAATATACTGTGATCCTAGTCAGTTAGCAGATGAGTTGTTTGAAGATTTCATACATACCCCTCTTGCTCCTCCTACATTTAATCCTTCAAAGGAAGAATTCTCTTACATTGACTTGTTCCAACAATTAGTGTTGGAAGATTGGGAAACAATCCCTAACCATATCCCCAGTAATAAGAAAATTTGGCCCAACGAAGCAAGAGCATTGCGCAGCCTGATGGATGAACAGAATTTGGTCATTCGTCAGGCTGATAAGGGGGGAGGGGTTGTACTACAAGACCACTCTGATTATCTTAAGGAAGCACAATGCATCCTATGGGACTTGGAGTATTATAGAAAATTGCCATCTGACCCTACTATAGAATTTTCAAAAAAATAGGGTAAAATACTTGAATATGGTTATTTAAGGGCATTCTAAAGAAAAAAGAAAAAAGGTATTTGACCCCAGACCATCCTAGTATACCCTAATACTATCATTTACCTAAATTACACAAAGATAATAAGGTCCCCTCCCCTTATGACAGGAATTAATAGTTTAACAGACAGATTATCTGAATATGGGGATATATTCCTCCAAAAATATGTCTGCAATTTGCCATCCTATATCAAGGATACAAAAGACCTGCTACATAAATTATCTTACATTAAACAAAGTGATAATGCTAATTTTCTGTGGTTGTCTTGTGATTTTGGATCTCTATACTCTAATATAGCACACAATTTAGGTCTCCTTACCACCAGAGCATATTTGGAGGAAGATATCTATATGCCTATGGTACAAAAGGAATACCTCCTCACTTTGATTAAGTTTATTCTTAAACACAATTATTTCCAGTTTTCTGATAAATATTATTTACAGACTAAGGGAATGGCCATGGACACTAGATTTGCCCCCAGCTTTGCAAATATCTTTATGGGACAATTCGAAAAAACATATATATACGATTCAAGCTGGAGGGGCAATCTGGTGTTCTATGGCCACTATATTGATGATCTTATTTTTATTTTTGAGGGTCCTATAATTGATGCAAGGGAATTTGTTACACATCTTAACAATAACGATATGGGTATAGGTTTTTGCTTTCAATATACAAGAATCAGTCATTGAGTTTCTAGATCTAGTTTTATCATGGGATATGGATGGCAATATTTGTACTTCCACTCATTTCAAGCAAGTGGATTGTAATATTTTTTAAAATTTTTAATAGTAATCACCTATCGAATTGGAAAAGGAATATCCCCTTTAGCCAATTCTGTAGGATTAGGCGTAACTGCTCCTCCATAGACAAATATAATGAACAGTCTAAGACTTTGACCTCTAGATTTTTTGAAAAAGGCTATCCATGTGAACTAATTATAAAGAGTTGTGATAGGGCTAGAAAACTTGATAG
Organism: Bombina bombina; assembly: GCF_027579735.1. Classification (NCBI taxonomy): domain Eukaryota; kingdom Metazoa; phylum Chordata; class Amphibia; order Anura; family Bombinatoridae; genus Bombina; species Bombina bombina. The sequence goes on along the minus strand of NC_069501.1, from coordinate 194,196,903 downwards.
AAAATAACTTTTGACCGACACCAGTAATAAGAATAAAAATAGTGAAAAAATACAGAATGGACAACCTCTCTTTATTACACAGTTCAATTCTAATCATAAGGCCGTAGGTAAAATTTTGGAAAAACATTGGCCCCTGTTGATGAGAGACCCCATTTTAAAGAAAACATTATCAGCATGACCCAAAGTAGTATATAGGAGGGCCTCCACACTCAAACAAAGATTAGCACCAAGTAAAGTGGTTATGTCAGTCAAAAATAGAAATACAGCTAAAAAGGGTATAGCGAAACCTACCAATACTAATTGAGTATTTCTAAAAAAGGCACCTATAGATGTGGCGAGACACGCCTCTTTATGTGCAGATATATTATTCATGGTCACACCAGTATTAGATCAAATACCACAGGGGGACAATACCATATCATCAACAGATTATCCTATGAATCAGCATATGTAGTTTATGTTCTCACATGTGAGTACGGACTTCAATATATTGGTAGGACCTGTAGAAAAGTGAGAACAAGATGCAGTGAACATCTTAGGAATATTAAATCTAAATCACTAAAGCATAGTGTACCAAGGCATATTTTGTCAAGAACACACCCCAGGAAGGTGTAATTTAACTATAACTCCTTTGGAAAGTATTCCGTTTAGCTGTCTCTTCAATAGATTCTCTAGACTTAGACAACGTGAAACTTACTGGATTTATAAATTTAAAACATTGTTTCCATTAGGTTTAAACAAAGTCATCGATTCAGCATGTTTTGTCTAAAGTCCCTTCTATTATTATTGCATCATCCCAACTGGTTCAATAGGGATATTGTATATGATAATGTGAACCAGAGTCTGTTGGTATGGGTTGCCACCTGGAGTTTTATCTAACCCTGATACATATTAATCATACAGGGAGTGCAGAATTATTAGGCAAGTTGTATTTTTGAGGATTAATTTTATTATTGAACAACAACCATGTTCTCAATGAACCCAAAAAACTCATTAATATCAAAGCTGAATATTTTTGGAAGTAGTTTTTAGTTTGTTTTTAGTTTTAGCTATTTTAGGGGGATATCTGTGTGTGCAGGTGACTATTACTGTGCATAATTATTAGGCAATTTAACAAAAAACAAATATATACCCATTTCAATTATTTATTTTTACCAGTGAAACCAATATAACATCTCAACATTCACAAATATACATTTCTGACATTCAAAAACAAAACAAAAACAAATCAGTGACCAATATAGCCACCTTTCTTTGCAAGGACACTCAAAAGCCTGCCATCCATGGATTCTGTCAATGTTTTGATCTGTTCACCATCAACATTGCGTGCAGCAGCAACCACAGCCTCCCAGACACTGTTCAGAGAGGTGTACTGTTTTCCCTCCTTGTAAATCTCACATTTGATGATGGACCACAGGTTCTCAATGGGGTTCAGATCAGGTGAACAAGGAGGCCATGTCATTAGATTTTCTTCTTTTATACCCTTTCTTGCCAGCCACGCTGTGGAGTACTTGGACGCGTGTGATGGAGCATTGTCCTGCATGAAAATCATGTATTTCTTGAAGGATGCAGACTTCTTCCTGTACCACTGCTTGAAGAAGGTGTCTTCCAAAAACTGGCAGTATGACTGGGAGTTGAGCTTGACTCCATCCTCAACCCGAAAAGACCCCACAAGCTCATCTTTGATGATACCAGCCCAAACCAGTACTCCACCTCCACCTTGCTGGCGTCTGAGTCGGACTGGAGCTCTCTTCCCTTTACCAATCCAGCCACGGGCCCATCCATCTGGCCCATCAAGACTCACTCTCATTTCATCAGTCCATAAAACCTTAGAAAAATCAGTCTTGAGATATTTCTTGGCCCAGTCTTGACGTTTCAGCTTGTGTGTCTTGTTCAGTGGTGGTCGTCTTTCAGCCTTTCTTACCTTGGCCATGTCTCTGAGTATTGCACACCTTGTGCTTTTGGGCACTCCAGTGATGTTGCAGCTCTGAAATATGGCCAAACTGGTGGCAAGTGGCATCTTGGCAGCTGCACGCTTGACTTTTCTCAGTTCATGGGCAGTTATTTTGCGCCTTGGTTTTTCCACATGCTTCTTGCGACCCTGTTGACTATTTTGAATGAAACGCTTGATTGTTCGATGATCACGCTTCAGAAGCTTTGCAATTTTAAGAGTGCTGCATCCCTCTGCAAGATATATCACTATTTTTGACTTTTCTGAGCCTGTCAAGTCCTTCTTTTGACCCATTTTGCCAAAGGAAAGGAAGTTGCCTAATAATTATGCACACCTGATATAGGGTGTTGATGTCATTAGACCACACCCCTTCTCATTACAGAGATGCACATCACCTAATATGCTTAATTGGTAGTAGGCTTTCGAGCCTATACAGCTTGGAGTAAGACAACATGCATAAAGAGGATGATGTGGTCAAAATACTCATTTGCCTAATAATTCTGCAATCCCTGTATATCTATAAGATTTCCAATTTTACACAATGTTTTTCACGGTTTCAAGCCCTCTTTATTATCATTTATACATTCACTCATGGATTTAGATTTTAATATTCATTTACACTATTTTCACATATACACATATATACAATTATACTCGTTTAGTTATTTTAGTTAATCACATCAATTTATTCATATCACATATAATTCTTTAGGGCCCCACACCTCATTTATAATTATATTCATATTTATAGTCATTATTATTTACACATCCATATTTGGATTTAGAATTTTCACATTTTATATTAATTTATCACTCCCCTAGGGGACATCTAATCTCTATGTCCAGTCACAGATTGATATAAGTGATATAATTTTATATTACATCACTTTTTAGTAATTTATATCATCCACCCATAAATAATAATATACTTCTATATACATATACATATGTTGATATACAATAGGGGAAGACTAGTTATGGGTATTTGTATATCCACACAATTTAGAGTTCATTCACTAACATTTATACACTGTTATGTCTCTTTAAGACATAGTAATAATCATCTATAGTCACAAGTGCATTGTCCACATGTATTTTTATAGAATCTCCACAATAATCATACCAGATAGTTGTATCCATTTTTTTAACCAAATATGCATTAGTAGTCACGATGCGTTTTTATTCCTATTATCAATTGTTATTTAGCCCTCTTTCACTATTAAAGGTAATATTATATCTGTAATTTAACATACATTATTTATACATTGTAGGTATAGGGGTATACTTTTTGCTACATTACGATATTTGAGGGACTTCCATTATCTATAGTTCTCACTCGCATATACATTTTAGTTATATTGTTAGGTGGGTTTGACTTAATCATTCACTGGCTGATATTGGCCCCATCTGTCATTCGCCTAGATTACGAGTTTTGCGTTAGAGGCTGTGCGGTGCTAACGAGCAGTTTATGCTCACCGCTCACTTACAGACAGCACTGGTATTACGGGTTTTTACAAACCCAGCATTAACCGCAAAAAAGTGAGCGAAGAGCACAATTTTGCTCCACATCTCACCTCAATACCAGCGCTGCTTACTTAGTGGTGAGCTGTTAAAACGTGCTCATGCACGATTTCCCCATAGGGATCAACGGGAGAGCCGGCTGAAAAAAAAACTAACACCTGCAAAAAAGCAGCGTAAAGCTCCTAACACAGCCCCATTAATTCCTATAGGGAAATACATTTATGTCTACACCTAACACCCTAACATGAACCCCGAGTCTAAACACCCCTAATCTTACACTTATTAACCCTTAATCTGCTGCCCCTGACATTGCTGACACCTACATTATATTATTAACCCCTAATCTGCCGCTCCGGACACCGCCGCCAACTACATTATACTTATGAACCCCTAATCTGCTGCCCCCAACATCGCTGACATCTACATTATATTTATTAACCCCTAATCTGCCGCCCCCAATGTCGCCGCAACCTAACTACACTTATTAACCCCTAATATGCCGCCCTCAATGTTGCCACCACTATAATAAACATATTAACCCCTAAACCTAAGTCTAACCGTAACCCCCCTAACTTAAATATAATTTAAATAAATCTAAATAAAATTACTATCATTAACTAAATAATTCCTATTTAAAACTAAATATTTACCTATAAAATAAACCCTAAGCTAGCTACAATATAACTAATAGTTACATTGTAGCTAGCTTAGGGTTTATTTTTTATTTTATAGGCAAGTTTGTATTTATTTTAACTAGATAGAATAGTTATTAAATAGTTATTAACTATTTAATAACTACCTAGTTAAAATAAAGACAAATTTACCTGTATAATAAAACCTAACCTAAGTTACAATTACACCTAACACTACACTACAATTAAATTAATTACCTAAATTAAATACAATTAATTACAATTAAATAAAATTATCTAAAGTACAAAAAAACACACTAAATTGCGGAAAATAATAAAGAAATTACAAGATTTTTGAACTAATTACACCTAATCTAATCCTCCTAACAAAATAAAAAAGCCCCACCCAAAATAAAACCCTACCCTACACTAAATTACAAATAGCCCTTAAAAGGGCCTTTTGCAGGGCATTGCCCCAAAGTAATCAGCTCTTTTACCTGAAAAAAAAAATACAATTCCCCCCCCAACATTAAAAGCCACCACCCACACAACCAACCCTACTCTAAAACCCACCCATTACCCCCTTAAAAAACAACTAACCCCTTGAAGATCACCCTACCGGGAGACGTCTTCACCCAACCGGGCAGAAGTGGTCCTCCAGACGGGCAGAAGTCTTCATCCAGACGGCATCTTCTATCTTCATCCATCAGGCGCAAAGCAGGTCCATCTTCAAGACATCTGACGCAGAGCATCCTCTTCTTTCCACAACCGACGACTTAATGAAGGTTCCTTTAAATGACGTCATCCAAGATTGCGTCCCTTCAATTCTGATTGGCTGATAGAATTCTATCAGCCAATTGGAATTAAGGTAGAAAAAATCCTATTGGCTGATGCATTCAGCCAATAGGATTGAAGTTCAATCCTATTGGCTGATCCAATCAGCCAATAGGATTGAGCTGGCATTCTATTGGCTGTTCCAATCAGCCAATAGAATGCCAGTTCAATCCTATTGGCTGATTACATCAGCCAATAGGATTTTTTCTACCTTAATTACGATTGGCTGATAGAATTCTATCAGCCAATCGGAATTGAAGGGACGCCATATTGGATGACGTAATTTAAAGGAACCTTCATTCAGTCATCGGCCGTGGAAAGAAGAGGATGCTCCGCGTCAGATGTCTTGAAGATGGACCCGCTCCGTGCCGGATGGATGAAGATAGAAGATGCCGTCTAGATGAAGACTTCTGCCCATCTGGAGGACCACTTCTGCCCGGTTGGATGAAGACTTCTCCCGGCTTCGTTGAGGACTTTGGCCCGGTTGGGTGAAGACGTCTCCCGGTAATGTGATCTTCAGGGGGTTAGTGTTAGTAATTTTTAAGAGGGAATTGGGATGGTTTTAGAGTAGGGTTGGTTGTGTGGGTGGTGGGTTTTAATGTTGGGGGGTATTTGTACTTTTTTTTACAGGTAAAAGAGCTGATTACTTTGGGGCAATGCCCCGCAAAAGGCCCTTTTAAGGGCTATTTGCAATTTAGTGTAGGTTAGGGCTTTTTTTATTTTGGGGGGGCTTTTTTATTTTGTTAGGGGGATTAGATTAGGTGTAATTAGTTTAAAAATCTTGTAATTTCTTTATTATTTTCTGTAATTTAGTGGGGGGGTTTCGTACTTTAGATAATTTTATTTAATTGTAATTAATTGTATTTAATTTAGTTAATTTATTTAATTATAGTGTAGTGTTAGGTGTAATTGTAACTTAGGTCAGGTTTTATTTTACAGGTAAATTTGTCTTTATTTTAACTAGGTATTTATGAAATAGTTAATAACTATTTAATAACTATTCTACCTAGTTAAAATAAATACAAAGTTGCCTGTAAAATAAAAATAAACCCTAAACTAGATACAATGTAACTATTAGTTATATTGTAGCTAGCTTAGGGTTTATTTTATAGGTAAGTATTAAGTTTTAAAAATGAATTATTTAGTTAATTGTAGTAATTTTATTTAGATTTATTGTAATTATATTTAAGTTAAGGGGGGTTAGGGTTAAACTTAGGTTTAGGAGTTAATACATTTAATATAGTGGCAGCGACGTTGGGGGTGGCAGATTAGGGGTTAATAAATGTAGGTAGGTGGCGGCGATGTTAGGACCAGCAGATTAGGGGTTAATTATATTTAACTAGTGTTTGCGATGCGGGAGTGCGGCGGTTTAGGGGTTAATATATTTATTATAGTGGCGGCGATGTCCGGTTCAGCAGATTAGGGGTTAAAATATTTATTTTAGTGTTTGCGATGTGGGGGGGGGGGCTCGGTTTAGGGGTTAATAGGTAGTTTATGGGTGTTAGTGTACTTTTTAGCACTTTAGTTAAGAGTTTTATGCTACGGCGTTGTAGTGTAAAACTCTTAACTACTGACTTTTAAATGCGGTACCAGGCTTGACAGGAGAGGGTGTACCGCTCACTTTTGGTCAGACTCGTAATACCGGCGCTATGCAAGTCCCATTGAAAATATAGGATACGCAATAGACGTAAGTGGATTTCTGGCCAAGAAAGTGAGCGGTACACCTGTACCTGCAAGACTCGTAATACCAGCAGGCGTTAAAAAGCAGCGCTGGGACCGGCCAACGCTGCTTTTTAACCCAAACGCACAACTCGTAATCTAGGCCATTGTGTTTACCATTAGCACAACAGTTAATGCAGCCTTAGTGACGTAGTTGTGTCATCTGACCAGAATCATCACTTGTCGTAGTATCCCGGCTGAGGGAGCAGCAGGTAAGACGTAGGAAGGTGTGGATAGACAATGACACCTCTAATTGGTAGACTTAATGAAGTTTATTCACAAATGAAAATACTTTACGATCGGCACTCGTTCTTAAATAAGATATTATGTTTATAGATACAAGTTTGCTTATTTAGGCTTCCCCAAACATGCACATATTAACACATGAGTACATGATCTATTGGATCTCGTACATTTCCGGCAGCATGATTAGCCTTTATATTTTAGTGTTCTGCTAGTCAGTTAGTGCTGTGTGTCACTAGTAGTTAGTGCCGAGTGTCACTATGGTTGAAGTCACAGATTGTTTTAGTTACATGAAGTGTATCACAAACGTAGCTTCAATATAGTGTATTTTTACAACTTTTATAATATTTTAAAAGACATGTATATACATATAGTACATATATATTAATATATACATATCCCATTTGTTTTTTTATTTACTTATGTATTTTTAAAATAGACATTCAGTACCAGGAACACAGATGTTACAATTTAAATACCAATTAGACAAAGGGCTTATTGATTGGCTTGTTTACTGTGGGGGGTGCACCCATTGCCTGTGGGTATAGGTAGCGTAGCCTTATTTAAAGGTTGATTTTGTATCAAAATACATGCCTGATGAAACGGTGTTAACCGTGAAACATGTTGCATGATATGTTTATGCACACAACATCATGAGTTGTTTTTAATATTGTTTTTACTTTGTATTAAAACATTTTTTAACTATACATTCTCATTGCTGAGTGCATTACTCTACGCTACCTTGGGGCGCTGCCTCTCTTGGGAATCCAGATACTGCTTGTATCAGCTAGCTGGTCTGCTGTGGAAAACCAGTCTGCAACTATTGGCACATTGGAGTGCCTTCATAGAATGTGAGTACCCTGTACTATCTGTGTACTCTCCTTCAGTTGTCGATTGATTCACACATACGGCACCTCTCTCCTTTTTCTGTTGTTTTTAGAGCTGTTAACCACATATGGTGAAGATTGAGTGCAGCCTCTTCATTTTTTGGACATCATTTATTCATCATTTTACATTATCCTTGATCACCTCATAATCACCAAGGACTGTGATCAAAACGGGTGACTATATCAAAAAACTTTTGATCTTGTTCTGGAGTATATTGATTTTTTTATATAGCGCCTCCTATAGGGTGTTAACCCTTTATATTAAGATCCTTAAATAGGAGCTCTTGCCTAATTTCTACCCTTCCTCTCTTTTTGGCATATTTTTGCTCTAGTTTCCTTATGAAACAATCTTGGACCTCCCAAAACCTGCTCAGGAACCAGCAAAACTCTTACCAGAGTTGTCCATTCTTGCCCCAAATAGCCCCACACACACAGACCACCTGCTTGTTCCTGCCCCATCTTATTCCAGTATTCATCAAAAGCAGGAAGTGTAGCATTATCTAGGGTTAGCCATGGAAAAATTTAATTTTTATGCATATACATACAAATGTCCATTTAAACCATGTTGCAATGTTTATATTAATACTAGACACATTTTGCAATGCAGCGACGGCAAGTAAAAAAAATAATTTACATAAATAATTGCCACACCGCCTAAGTAACAATGATGGGAGAGTGAGTGGGGAGACTGATGACAAGACAGTCAGTCACCAGCCACAAATTAATGTGTGAGGGAAAGCTGAGATCAGCCCTCACTCCCTCGCTTTTCCTCAGGTTTAGAAAGGTCAGCAATGCCAGAGTATTTACCACTGGCCTGTATTCCAGTCCAGGACCAGCAATGGCAGCGAATGACATGCTTCATGAATCATGAGGCATGTCACTTACTGTCGCCACCGGTCCCAGACTGGAATCCAGAGCCCCTTAACTTCAGTGCAGACTAGAGTAGACTGGGTGAAGGCTGAAACGGGCCCCGGGGCCTGAGAGTCCAGAATTAGGTAGGCTAGACAGTGCTGGGGCTGGGAGTGGCAGGCTCAATCAGCTAGCAGCTCCTGCAATGCTCCCTTATGAGTCTGCTGCCCAGAGTATAATGCTCATGGGATATTCCTCTATCAGACCGAACTCAGACAGTTGTCTTGTTATCCCGGCATCAAGCCGTAAAGATAGAGAATATCCCAGAGCAGAGAAAGTTAGTAAGATGAGGAAGGTGGCACTCACCACAGGCAGAGCAGTCCCCAGCGACAACGGCAGAGCGGTCCAAGTGCAAACCAGTAGAATGGTCAGGCAGGCAGGATTTTGCAATAGTAAAGCAGTCCAAGGGTACACTACTAGAATTGTCAGGCAGGCAGGATTTAGCAACATAAAGCAGTCCAAGAGCACACCACTAGAATGGTCAGGCAGGCAGGATTTGACAACAGTAAAGCAGTCCAAGGGCACACCACTAGAATGGTCAGGCAGGCAGAGTTCGGCAACAAAGAGGCAATCCAGAAAAACAGGGGTTAATAAGCAGAGCAGTCAGACAGGCAGGGTTCAGCAGCAGTATATCAATCCAAGAGTTAGGGGTTAAGAGGCAGAGTAGTCAGACAGGCAGAGTTCAGCAACAATAATCAAAGGCAGTAAGAATAGTGTGATCTATCACACCCAGGAGCACATAAAGTAACACCTATACTTGGGCAGTGATAGATTGTACTAGGATCACTTAAATAGGCGTAAGATTCACGCCACAGTGAGTGACTGGCATCAGAGAGGGAGAGGAGCATGCAGCGATGATGTCAGCGCCGCACGCATCCAGACCTGACACAGCCCTAGGCAATGTGCAAGGAAGGAGACGTGACATAGCCCCCCACTCAAGGGTTCCCTCCAGGAAACAGAGTCGGCAAAGGATGAATAGCATTGAATCTTGAGACCAAGGATGGAACATGCACATCACGGGCAGGAACCCAGGAACGATCTGCCACCGAGTAACCCTTCCAATGTATCAGATACTGCAGTTGTCTGTGTCTGTATCTGGAGTCCAGGATCTTAGCTACGTCCTATTCAGGGTCACCACGGACAAGGAGCGGAGGAGGAGGAGCTTGGAGTCGGGTATATCTGTTCTTGATGTAAGGTTTGAGTAGTGAGATGTGGAAGACTGGGTGTATGCGTAGGGTTTTGGGTAAGGCCAATTTGTAGGCAACAGGAGACAGTCTTTTCAGGACCTTGTAAAGGTCGATAAATCTAGGCCCCAATTTGTGACAGGGTTGATGTAGATGAATGTGTCGAGTAGCAATCCAAACACGTTCACCCACTGGAATGGCACGTACAGAAGCTCTATGACGATCAGAAAACTTCTTATATCTATAGACAGATGTACGTAACTGAGAGCGAATATGTTGCCAATGAGTGGTGAGTCTAGTGATGTGTCAGTCTGCAGCAGAAACCCCAGTGGACTGAGCAGAAAGAGGGAAGACATGAGGTTGATACTCTGCTGCGGCTTGAAAAAGAGAACATCGAAGAGAAGAGTGCCAATGAGTGTTTCTTGCCAGCTCAGCTAGGGGTAACAACTCAGACCACTTGGTATGGCGAGCATTAACAAAGGCTCTAAGTTAGGTTTCAAGATCCTGGTCCTTGGTTAGTCCGTTGGTTTGAGGATGGTAGCCAGAAGACAAAGAAACAGTGGTTCCAATCAACTTACAAAAGGCTCTCCAAAAGGCAGAGATTAACTGTGGGCCTCTGTCAGAAACAATATTCACAGGGATGCTATGAAGTCGTACCACATGCAAAAGAAAGAGAGAAGATAATTCTTGGGCAGAAGGCAGTTTTGTTAAGGATACAAAATGAGCCAGTCTGAAAAAGCGATCCACCACAACCCAGATAACTGTATGGTGGTCAGAAGGAGGAAGGTCCACAATGAAATCCATTGTTATGTGTGTCCATGGTTGTTTGGGAATGGACAATGGTTGGAGCAAGCCAGGAGGCAAAGATCGGGGAGTCTTATTGGCAGCACAAGTTGTGCAGGCATTCACATAATCCTGAGCATCAGAGTTCATAGTAGGCCACCATACATGTTGGAAAAGATGCTTGAAAGTCCTAGTCAAACCAGGATGCCCTGAAAGTTTGCTCTGCCTCCTCTTACTGCACGTCCCTGAAGTCAGTGGTTTCAACAAGAGTAGATCAGCATGACAATAACTATTATCAAGCCTTGAAGCTCTAACAGATCAAGTATGAGCAAACCTTAAAGTCCATTGAGCATAAGCATCTAAAAGCCTTTAAAAAGCATAGGCATTAGTAAAAGAGTACACTGTTACTGCAGTTTCTAGAAAATATTAACAAAATATTACATCTTAACTGTGAGAGTTGGCTCTGTGCTTGGTGTGTCTTTCTGTACATTCACAGATCTCAATGGCACATTCTGAACACTAGCATATTAAGATTTTTTTAGTATTGAAAATTTTGATCTTGACATTATGAGAGGGTAAAGACAGATTATCTAATAGATAATACAGTGCAGTGTAGGTGTTAATATATATTTGTATAACTTGGATCAGTAAAAACATATAGGGGCTCATTTATCAAACACCAGATGGATAAGGTTTCTGATCAATTTATCCTTAATTCTCCAAAGCAAATGAATAAAAGCTTTCCAATTGTGACTTTCAAATTGACAGGGCTATAACATAGTCATAATTATGACAATATAACAAAGTATTACACACATATGACCAGATTAAAAAAGGCACGCAATATTTTTTTTTGCTCTCCTGCTAATTGTGCTTAAAATAAAAAAATCATCCCGGCATACATATAACATGTTGAAAGTAAAAAGTTAGCGCAAGTGAGAAAGACAGGGGAACACTAACTTCAACAGTCTAACTCCTTCTCCCCATGAACTTCTATGGAGTGTGCTGAAGAAAAAACTATTAGTTATTGCTCTTGCGCCAGTCTGAAACTTCACTAGATCAACTGCTATAAACCTAAAGTGAGTTAGTAATATTTTAAATTCCTATGTTCGGCACAATGAAGAAAATGTTTTTTTTTTTTTATAATTTTTTTTATTAAACAATATCAGTAAGTGTACAGTGGTATGAAAGAAAAATATAAGCATTTTAAAAACATTGTACATCATTTAGTCTATATGTGCTTTTGGACTTTCTTCATAAAGAAAAGGAATGTCCTTGCAAAAGTCCTTGGTTTACTGTAACACATCCAAAAGTAACAGAGTGGGAGACTTTTCTTGGGATCGGTTAAAGTTCGTCTCAACTAGTTGGTTATCAGTGTACAGAAATGTAATAAGCGGATCCCATAACAAACAGAATAGAAAAAATGTTTCTCTCTCCCTTTATTCCTAACTAACAGGGCTAGAAATAATCAAACAATAAATAACAATATCAATAAAAACAATAATGATAGCAATATTTTCCATGTAATGATCTCTGTGTATGAATTGGTAATAGGTGCTATCTGTTTGTGCTTGAGGACACTAAGTGGCCCCTTTGTGTCTTGTTATATGTAGAAAATTAAGAAGGGTGGACAGTTGCATCAAAAGACTCACAGTGGTCCTACATTTGTATTGAGTGGTGCATAGGCCTCAAGGCACAACTGGTTGAGATGTTTGTGTAGGTCTGGTGTCCCATAAGTACATTAAATCTGCATACATATCTAGCATGTTTGTGAGTAGGTAGTGGTATCTTTATAATTTGAGATTGGTGTTTATTTCTTTGCTTGGGGAATAAGTTGGTGTGCACTGTTTATTAGAATTTGTAGTAATTTAGCATGTAGTTTAGACTTGAGTTTAGGGTATCTGTGAAACAAGAAAATTACTGGTTCTATATCTAGAGGAGTTCCTATGGTACATTGTGTATAGGATATGATTGAGGCCCAGAATGATTGAATCTTTGGACAAGCCCACCAAATGTGAAACAAGGGGCCTTCATTGGAGCAAAGTCTCCAGCAAAGGTTGGAGGAATTTAAATATATATATTTAAGTCTTTATGGGGTAAGGTACCATTTGGTTAGTAGTTTAATATTCGTCTCTAGTAATTTGCTGAGTGTGCTGACTTTTTTATAGAGGAGAATATTGAGTTCCACTCCGCTGCTGGGATCAAGAAAGGTAAGTCACGATCCCACGACCTAGTATAAGTCGGCAAGTAGGTCTCATTATGTGAGTTCAGTAGTTTATAAGTCAGGGAAATAGCGTGGAGGCCCGGAGATGAAGAACTACATAATTTTTCGAACTGGGTGCGTTGTCTTGTTAGGCTATCTTTATGTTTGGTTTGAAGAAAGTGGTTTAGTTGCAAGTATCTAAACCAGTGTGTAAAGAACCCTTCTCCTAGATGGTGAATCAATTGTTTATCTAGCACCTTGCCCTCCTCCACTAGGGTGTATGTGGGAAAGAGGAGGTGTATGTCTTTAGTATCTGTCGGGGTATAGTAGAGGCCTGGTTGAAAATTGGTGTTTCCTAGGGTGGGTGTGAGTGGAGAGGATATCGATGAAAGGTTCGGATGTGTTTTAACTATGTTCGCCCATACTTTATAAGTTTCTGAGATTATGGGGATATTGGGGTGCTTTGTGTTATCTTGACAAATTTCCATCCAGCAGGAGGGCCCGAGTTGGGGATAATTGGAAAGATCATGTTCTAGTTGTACCCATTGCTTATTGTGATGTTCCTCATAGGAGCACCAGTCTATGATTCTAGAAAGGAAAACGGCATTTCGGTAGTTTTGAATATTTGGGACTCCTAGACCTCCCGCTAGGGGGTCTCTATATAGTGTAGATTTGCCAATTCTCGGTTGTTTGGTTTTCCAAATATAGGAGTTGATAATAGATTGTAATTTTGGAATCATTTGGTTAGGAAGAGGGATAGGGACAGTCTGTAAGACATATACAATTTTGGGAAGTAGTGTCATTTTTGTTGCCCCAATCCTCCCCAACCATGAGATAGGTTTAATGGCCATTGCTCCACACTTGTGGCTATATGAGATATAAGTGTTTCATAGTTCAAATTAACTAAGTCTGCCAAATTTGGGGATAGGTGAATACCTAGGTACTTTAGTGAATGCAAACTGAAGGAGAATAGCGCGACCAAGGAAATAGATTTTAAGCCTTCTTGTGCTACGTATATTGGAAGGATGTCTGATTTTCCAAAATTTATAGAAAAATAAGATTTAGAACCGTATGTTGTGAGAATGGAGTGGGCTGTTGCCAGGGATCCTAATGGGTTTTTGAGAGTCATGAGGAGGTGATCAGCGAATAACGGTGCGTGTTAGACGGTAGCCAGCACTTCCATAGAAAGTACAAACAAGAGGGGCAGGGCTTGGCTGGTTCCATTGCGTATAGGGAAGGGATCTGATAGTAGGCCGTTAACTTTGATCCTGGCGGAGGGTGTTGTGTATAGTGATAACATTTTGGATATGAATTCTGTGGGTAGGCCAAATTTGTGGAGGGTGCAAGTTAGAAAAGTCCAGTCTAGGCGGTCAAACACCTTTTTAGCCTCTGTCGAGATGAAAAGTGCCGGGATTTTATGCTGAGAAGTATATTGTAGCAGATGTAGGGCCTTGACTGTGTTGTCCTTAGCCTCTCTTTGTGGTACAAAGCCTGTCTGGTCATTATGTATTAGTTGGGGAAGAAAGTCGTTGAGTCTGTTGGCCAATATCTTAGAATATAGCTTTACGTCGACATTAAGTAAAGAGATAGGTCTAAAATTGGAGGGGAGTTCAGTCAATTTGCCTGGTTTAGGGAGGACCATTATATTTGCTGCTAGCATACTGGGTGGAAACGGATGATCTGGACCTATTTGATTGAATAATTTTAGGATAAAGTAAATGTTTAAATTGTTTATAACAAAAATGCTATACCCATCTGGGCCTGGGCTCTTCCCCTGTTTGAGTGACTTAATAACTAACTCTAGCTCTTGGAGGGTGATAGGGTGGCTTAGGGGTTGCTACTGATCAGGATGAATTTGAGGAAGTTGTATCTTGGCTAGGTATTTCTCACATTCCTGCCTATGACTCTCCTTATCACAGTTGGGAAATAGATTGTACGGCCTTGTATAGTAATGAAAAAATTAATTGGCTATTTTTTGTGAGTTTGTTGTTTGGTCAAGTCAGTAGTTGACAAGAAATGTATGTAAGTTGAGGTTATTTTGTGCCTGAGGGCTCTTGCCAGCAGTTTACCTGGCTTATTACCTTGTATGTGATATTTTTGACGCAAAACAAAGCTGTATTTTGGTATCCAAAAACTCATTAAGTTGCTGTCTGGCTTGATCTAGTTTTTGTTGGGTTGTCAGGTCTGTCGGATGTCTTTTGTGGGTATAGTTTAAATTTGCCTTGCTTGCTTGTTTTTTAAAGCCTTGTGTTTCATCAGGATTCCCCATAAAACACATTTGTGGGCCTCCCAAGTGGTAATGGGTGATGTGTCTACTGCTACATTAAAGGTGAAATACTCTTGTAGTGCTCATTCTACATATATTCTAATCAGAGGGTCTGATAATAATGTTTCGTCCAACCTCCATTGGAACGGGCGTATTGGTATAGAGGGCCATGTGAAGAAGTTACTAACAGCTGAGTGGTCTGACCAACTAATAGGGATGATACGTGAATATTTAAGGTTTAATAAGGAAAGATTGTCTGCCATTATGTAGTCAATCATGGAGTAGGATTGATTGGGGTTTGAAAAAAAGGTGTAATCTTGTTTGTAAGGGTGAAGGTGTCTCCAAGTGTCGTGAAGGGTTAGCAGTGTGAAGTTATTCCAAACTGTATGTAATATATTAGTAGGAAGCTTTAAGTGTGAGTTGGAGATGTCTATTGTGGGATTCAAAGGGAGATTAAAATCTCCTGCCAGTATTAGTGGGCCCTTTCAGTATCTGAGTATGGAGTTTGTTGTTCGTTGGAAAAAGGGTGCTTGGTTCATGTTTGGAGCATAAATATTAACCAGAGTTATTGGTTTTCCGTAAAGGAGGCCAAAAAGGTCTAAATATATACCCTCTTTGTCTTAGTCCCTATGGAGGAGTTCAAATGGGGTTGATTTATGGAAGAGTATGCTTACTCCATTTTTTTTTTTTTTTTGGGATTACTACTGTGGAAGTGAGTGAGTTAGTTGGATGAAAAATACTTACATTACCCTGTTTAAAGTGAGTTTCTTTTAAGAACAAGATATCTCCATTTTTGTTGTTTAGGGCGTGGAATGCCTTAGACCTCTTAAAGGGGGAATTAAGGCCTTTAGCGTTAATGGTTATGATAGTAAACAGTTGATCTTTCTTTTGTGCTGCCATGGTAGGTGTGGCCTTGTGAATGTGGCATAGATTTTTGGTTTGACTGAGCATTGATTGATGCAACATAATCTAAGCAACACCATTAGGAACATTATATGGAATAATAATAATAAGGTTAAAAGATTAGTAAACAAAACATTTTTAAACAAAACAGTTGTTAAACTAAAGTGAGCTAACATGTGTGCTCCCCCTCAACATTAGGGAAGAGCACCTCACATTCAATTAATGGTTTGATCAAAAAACTATTCTTTTAGCTCTTGAAAATTCAATAGGGGGCTGCTATTAATTACGATCATTGAAGACCCAGTAGCCATAAAGAATTACTCGCCTTTTAAGGCCTTCATCAATGGATATCGGTGGTAAAAGCAGTGTAGAGTGAGTGCACCTAAATTGTTAATAAATTGCTCAACCCTAAAAAACAGTGGTTCCTTCAAACAACTGTTGAAAAATGATTTAGTGTAAGCAGATAAGGGGAGCTGGACTGCAAATATAAAACTATAATAAGTGGTTTATGTGAAAAATAAATATAAGCTATGCAAGATGGTTATAATAATGAGATAATTTTGTAAGAGGGTGTAAATAATATAATATTTAATAATAACGCTAAAATATGGTCAAATCACATCGAAAAGTACAATGTATAAAAATAAAAGGTACAATTAAAAACGGTAAAGTGCTCTATTACCTTGCTAACAATACGTTTGAGTGAAATATATTTGAGTTAAATATAGAATAGAAACAGTAATACCTAGTGATGATCTAACAAGACAGTAATACTAAAGTTCTTTATATGATCGTATGTTTTAAATTCTCGTTTTTAAGGAGCTCCGTTAGTAAGTATTTGCAAATAAAAGACACACTTAGTATGGTGTCATTAATGATATTGGGATCCGGTAGTGTATAAGTATGTGCTCACAGTTAGGAGGAGTGTCCAATGTTCAATTTGTTGATTAATTGTTAGATATCGTAATTTGAGGTGTCTGATTGGTTGAAAAAGCTCAGCCTTTAGATATTGGAAATGAAGTGCCACTGAGATGGGTAGCGATATTTTTCTTTGCCGTATTATGTTCTAGCAGTTACTAATATTCAAGAAACAAAAGTCCTGAAGTGTTTAGGGCAATCTTTCATAAAGTTGCTGAAACTTTTTACCTTCGAAAAGGTTTGCAGGAGTTTCAGATCTTTAGAGTGTCTTTGTGGACGTCCGCTTATATAGGAATACTTGATGTTTGCAAGATAAAGCAGAGTCACTTATAGCAAATTTAATGATACTTGGGGAGCAGAGGTTCACACTTAGGGCAAATCTACGCGTTTTGGCCGTAGCCTTTATCAAGACCAGAACCTGTGTGATTAGGTTGGTGAAATCTTGTTTTGAAGGCAGTGTTGCCAGAAAAGCTTGTGTTACTTGCAGTGTATCAGGAGTCAGAGTGTCTGTTGATGTTTGTAGTTGAGGAGCATGTTCTGCTACATCTTGGCTTGACATCGATGATGCAGGGCTTTCAGGAGGTTTGAAAAAGTTGTTCATGAAAGCAGTGGTGCTATGGTGATTTTTAGGCCCCCTTTCCGACCTGGCTTGTTTCCTCTGCAACATTTTCTTTTGAGGGTGTTGTGTTTTCTCTCCTCCACCTCTTAAAGAGAACAGTAGTTTTACATTGCTGTTCCTTGAGATAATGGTAGATTAAGTTCTGATGCACCAATCCCCCTGTTAGGGTCTCAGTAATATGCAGATGTTTTAGTCAAAAGTATTGATTATAGAGTAAAAAAATATGTCTCTTACTGTATGAGGATTGCAGGCGTGTAGGCTCCCAGCAATAATAATGTGGATGTTATCAGGATCCAGTGAAGGCCGCAGTAGGCCGGAAAGAAGCCGGGCCTAGATTTCTGTGTTGTGTCCAGTTCTGTCACACAGCTATCATGATAGGTGCCTTGGAGGGTTATAGCTTCTTCCCCAGCCAAAGATTAAGCCATAGATGCTGCTTTAAAGCGATTTCAGGTAGTTCTGGAGTAGGCCTGAGTGAAGCCGGGGACTGTAGTAGCTAGTGGAGGCTGGATTCATCATGGGTGCAAAATTTTTGGCTGTTTTTTTGGCTCCAAACCTGGCGAAATTGATTGTCCAGCCTTAAGGGTTATGCATCCTTGTTTTGGTGGTGCTAGTATGTCTTTTGCCTAGTCATTTTAGCAGGTCTCTGGGGCAATCCTTTGGAGCTCACTTAAAGTGCAGCTATTTCCCAGATGGCCCCCCCCAAAAAATGTTTTTTTATATATATATATTATTATTATACTTTATTTATAAAGGGCCAACAGATTCCGCAGCACTGCCCATGGGTACAAGGATAACAGTACAATGGAGAAACAATACAATAAAATACAAAATTTTACAGAGAAATACAGGGGGAATTGAGGGCCCTATTCCCATGGGAACTTACAATCTAGATGGGTAGGAGGATGGGAAATAGGAGGTGGGGACTGCAAAGATAATAATGATATTAGTGAGGAAATAGATGAGGGCAACTGTTAGTTAAGTGAAGTTAGTTTGTTAATAAGTTGGGGCGATAAGCTTCCCTAAACAAAAAGATCTTTAGGGAACGTTTGAAGCAGGAGAGGTTAGGGGCAAGTCTGACAGCTCGAGGAAGTGCGTTCCAGAGGGTTGGTGCCGCACGAGAGAAGTCCTGTAGTCTAGCATGAGAGGAGGTGATGGTAGAGGATGCAAGAAGCAGGTCATTGTTGGATCTTAGGGGGTGGGCAGGGGTATATTTGTTGATGAGTGAGGACAGTTAGGGAGGGCAGCATTGGTGAGGGTTTTGTAGGTCAGGGTGAGAATTTTGAATTTAACTCTGCTGCTAATGGGGAGCCAGTGAAGGGACTCATAGAGAGGTTCAGCAGAAAAAGCGCGTTGAGAGAGGTGGATTAGCCTGGAAGATGCATTTAGTATGGATTGGAGCGGAGAGAGGTGGGAGAGAGGGAGGCCAGTTAGTAATTTGTTACAGTAGTCAAGTCGGGAAAATACCAGGGAGTGGATTAGCTGTTTAGTAGTTTCAGCACTCAGAAACGGACGAATTTTGGAAATATTGCGTAGGTGGTTGTGGCAGGATGAAGAGAGCAATTGGATGTGGGCAATGAAGGACAGATTTGAGTCAAGCGTAACTCCGAGGCAGCGGACTTAGGGTGCAAGATAGTGGTGCCGCCAACAGTGATGGAAAAGTTAGAAACTGGAGTCGAGTTAGAGGGGGGAATTAGAAGTATTTCGGTCTTGGATATGTTTATTTTTAAGTGGTGAGAGGCCATCCAGGAGGAAATGCCAGATAAGCAGTCGATGATGTGAGAATTGACAGAAGGAGAGAGTGCAGGGGTGGAAAGGTAGATCTGGGTATCATCAGCATAGAGGTGATAGCTGAAGCCATAGCTGTTGATAAGTTTACCCAGTGAAAAAGTTTAAATAGAGAAGAGTAGAGGACCCAGGACAGAGCCTTGAGGTACTCCAACAGGCAGAGGCAATAGAGAGGAGTCACCAGCAAAAGAGACGGAGAAGGATCTGTTTGAGAGATGAGTGAATCAAGGAGAGGGCAGTGTCACAGAGCCCAAGAGAGCTGAGAGTCCGTAGGAGAAGGGGATGGTCAACAGTGTCAAAGGCAGCAGAGAGGTCTAGTAAGATGAGTATAGAGTAGTAGCCTTTTTTTAGCAGAAAGGAGATTGTTAGCAGAAAGGAGATCTGGAAGCCAGATTGCAGGGGTTCGAGCAATGAGTTGGAGGACAGGAATTGGGTTAGGCAATTGAAAAGTAGTTTTTCAAGGAATTTTGAAGCTAGCAGGAGCAATGATTTGGGGTGGTAGTTTTCAGTGGAGTTAGGGTCAAGGGAGGGTTTTTTAAGGATGGGGGTGACCTTTGCATGTTTGAAGAAGGCAGGGAATGAGCCGGTAGAAAGGGATAGGTTGAATATGTGAGTAAGAGCCGGAGTGGGGGTGGGAGACAGAGGAGGAATTAGATGTGAAGGAATAGGGTCAAGTGGGCAGGTAGTGAGGTGTGAGGAAGACAAAAGGGAAGCCACTTCATTTTCAGTGGTTGGGAGGAGGGTGCAGAGAGTGGCAGAGGGGGTGACTGGGTGCGAAGTTAGGAGATTGCAGGTTTGTGTTGGGATGTTTCTTTGGATGGCAAGTGTTTTATTAAAAAAGTAGTCAGCAAGGTCTTGAGCACTGAATGCAGATGAGGGGGTGGTGCAGGTGGGTAGAGGAGAGAGTTGAAAATGGAAAAGAGTCTTTTAGGGTTTGAAGAGTGAATGGATATAAGAGAAGTAAGTTTGCTTTGCTAAGCAAAGGGCAGAGGTGTAAGAGTAAAGAATGAACTTATAGTGCATGAAATCAGGTTCAGAGTGGGATTTCCTCCAGGCACGTTCAGCAGTGCGGGAGCATTTTTATAGGGTGTTTGTTGGGAGTGCCAGGGCTGGAGCTGACGATGTGGGGCTTTGTGAATTTGGGGCGGAGCGAGAGTGTCAAGTGCAGCGGAGAGAGTATTGTTATAGTTGGTTATAGCAAGGTCAGGGCAGCATATCGAGGAAGTGTTGGGGAGGCATATTTGAATAAGTTTAGAGAGTTGGGGAGGGTCCACAGTGTGCAGATATCTACTGGTGTGGGAAAGAGGGAGGGAAGTGGGTTTAGCATCTATATTAGTATTAATGGTGAGCAGATGGTGGTCTGAGATGGGAAATGGGCAACAGGCAACATCAGAGAGAGAGCAGAGATAAGAGAAAACCAGATCAATTGAGTGTCCATTGCGGTGGGTAGGGAATAGGGTGGATTGTGAGAGGCGTTAGTGAGTGAGAGAAGTTTAGAGGCAGCAGGGGTAGATGGGTTGTCAATAGGGATGTTGAAGTCCCCCAGAATTAGGGTAGGTGTATTTGTAGAGAGAAAGTAAGGAAGTCAGGCAGCAAAGTTGTCAAAGAATTGGGAGGCTGGTTCAGGGGGGCAATAGATAACTGCCACTCTGAGAGAGAGGGGGGAGAACAAACAAATGAAGAGGTCACTGAGAAGAATGATAGTATTCTAAGAGAGTTATGGTAGTCAGTGGGTGTTCCCTGGGTGGGGCTGAATCCTGAGCACCCTTGCTGTCCATAGTAACTCCACCGTTATACATGCAGAATAATAGCACATACTGTTTCTCCTATCTTGAGGCAATGACAAAGAGCTCAACAAGTTGAGATAGAGACAAAATATAATAATATATACTTTAATTACTTCACCTGGAAATTTATACTGCAGTGCCTCGCCATTAAAGTGAATGTAAAGTTAACCATATAGGCAAAAGTGAAACGATAGAAGTGAAAAAATGAATGAGAGTTTCATTTATGAAAGTGTTAGTGTAAACTTGTCTTCAGATATATTTCTTCTAGAAATGCTATAGGGATAAGATCTGAAGCTCTCTTCACCATTTTCAGCAATTGATTGACAGATGAATCATCTGCAATCAACTAATCGTTGTTTCTCTCCGGACACTGACGTTTGTGCAAAGGGACTGAACGCCTCGGGGGGAAACAACGATTAGTTGATTGCAGATAATTCATCTGTCAATCATTCACTTTAACCCTTTATTTTAAGTTTCAGAATTGTACAGCTCTAACTCCCCCCACACAATTCCTTATATGGCTGTATCTATCTCTACCTGTGCTTTGGTAGAATACAAGACTTTAACACTCCTTATCTGCTGGAGCATGTCTAGAAGCAAATAAGCTGCTGTGAACTCAGTTGAAATGCAATGCCTGTGTTTCTGATGTTAAACACTGATAAGGGGGGGTGGAGGATCAGACTTCTCCAGACAGCATAGCCATGTAATTAATTTTGCTTATTTTTGAAAATGATTTTAAAATACTTGCCAGCAATTTTGAAACAAATTTTTATGCAAACCTTTTTTTTACTTAATTATCCCATTTAGGATATGCACAGATCTTGACATGTTTTATAGCACTTTAAAGCTATGTTACACAATTGTTTTGTTATTTTTAGAATAGAAATACTGGAAATAGCATTGTTCTTTACTCAGAATAAAGTGTATATATAATACTTTATTTTAATATGTTTGACATGTGTTTTGCTATACTTTACTAACACTTCTTCAGATCACCAGTCATAACTCATAACTTGTTATAAGAGTGATGCAAGTGTACAGTGTGCTAAAGAGATGTCAGCCACTGTAAAAATTCACTGGTAATTCTGTTTTACCATTTACTTATAAAACCATATTGCACGTTAATCCTAGTGCAGGCCTTCAATATTAGTGATGTCGCGAACTTAAAAATTTCGGTTCGCGAACGGCAGACTCGAACTTCCGGTATTGTTCGCGAACCGGCAAACTGCGCGAACCGCCATTGACTTCAATAGGCAGGCGAACTTTAAAACCTACAAGGACTCTTTCTGGCCACAATAGTGATGGAAAAGTTGTTTCAAGGGGACTAACACCGGGACTGTGGCATGCTGGAGGGGGATCCATGTCAAAACTCCCATGGAAAATTACATAGTTGATGCAGAGTCTGCTTTTAACCCATAAAGGGCCTAAATCACCTAACATTCCCAAAGTGTTTGCAATAACGTACTTTAAAACATCAGTTATGATGTCATATCCATCAGGTAGTGTAAGTGTTATGGCCGCTTCACAGTGACAGAGCAAACTCCAAGTGTAACGCACCGCAAACAGTCCATTTGCACAACCACGAGATAGATAGATTTGATAGATAGATACATAGATTACATAGCTCAATCGATGCAATATACATATTATCGATACAAATTACATAGATCAATAGATGCAATATACATTTGATAGATATGAATTACATCGATCAATAGATGCAATATCCATTTGATAGATACGAATGTTATGGATCCAAAGATGCAATATACATTTGATAGATACGAATTACATCAACCAAAAGATGTAATATACATTCTATAGATACGAATTACATTGATCAATAGATGCAATATACATTTGATAGATATGTTTGATAGATGAATAGATAGATTTGAAATATATATAATTTCCCTGACAGAGTATAACAATAGTGAAATTCAATGGCACTAGCAAACTGATGATTCACAATCTAACAATTTTTTTATTTTAAATATTAACAATACTGTTACAACAAATATGATTGGTGTAACTAGTTGGCAAGTGGGCCTGGCACACAGGCTGGCAGGCAGGCAACTGCAATTCAATGGCACTAGGAGACTGAAGATTCACAGTCAAAAAAGTTATGATTTAAAATTTGTTCAATACTGTTACAAGAAATATGATTGGTGGCACTAGTTGGCTAGTGGGCCTGGCACACACGCTGGCAGGCAGGAAACTGCAATTCAATGGCACTAGCAGACTGATGATTCACAATCTAAGAATGTATTATTTTAAATATTTATAATACTGTTAGAACAAATATGATTGGTGTAACTAGTTGGCAAGTGGCCTGGCACACACGCTGGCAGGCAGGCAACTGCAATTCAAAGGCACTAGCAGACTGATGATTCACAGGCAAAAAACTATTTATTCTAAATATTTACTATACTGTTATAACAAATATGATTGGTGGGAATAGTTGGCAGCAAGTGGGCCTGGCACACACGCTGGCAGGCAGGCAACTGCAATTGGATTACACTAGCAGACTGATCTTTCAGAGTCAAAAATTTATTATTTTTAATATTTAAAATACTGTTATAACAAATATGATTGGTGGCACCAGTTGGCAAGTGGGCCTGGCACACACGCTGGCTGGCAGGCAACTGCAATTCAATTGCACTAGCAGGCCGATGATTCACAGTCAAAAAATATTTTATTTTAAATATTTACACTACTGTTATAACAAATATGATTGGTGTAACTAGTTGGCAAGTGAGCCTGGCACACACGCTGGCAGGCAGGCAACTGCAATTAAATAACAATAGCTTAGTGATGTAACAGTTTGTTTTTACAAAAGTTACAAAAATGTTACAACAGATAGGAGTAATGGCACTCAGGATAGAACTAGGCACAGTATGTGCTGGCAGCCTGACACACAGGCTGGCACTAGTGGTGGAAGGCTGGCCTGTGAACTAAGATTAAATAACACTTGAAGAGTGATGCAAAAGTTTTTTTTTTACAAAATTTAATATTATGTTACACCAGATAGGAGTCGTGGACTGACACTGAGGATAGAAGTAGGCACAGTATATGATGGCAGCCTGACACACAGGCTGGCACTAATGGCACCCTGGCTGGCCTGGCAACTAAAATTAAATAACACTAGAAGAGGACTAATGTTGTTACACCAGATATAAGTGGTGGAAAAAAAAAATTAATCTGTGTCACACTATATGATGTGGGCCAGAAACACACAGGCCTGATGGAAAAAGAAATTAAATTACACTAGCAAAATTATTTTACATTTTTTTTTAACTTTAAAATAATGTAAAGCATATATGAGGCTGGTAGGTAGGGCAGCAATTTACCACAGTATGCTGTGTAAGTGAGAAAGACACAGGCCTGATAGAAAATGAAATTAGATTACACTAGCAAAATAATTTAAAGGGTTTTTTTTTGGAATTTAAAAAAAGGTTAAGCACAAATGAGTCATGGCTGATAGACTATGGAGGGCAGCAATTAAACACAGTATGCTCTGTAAGTCAGCAAAACACACAGGCCTGATAGAAAATAAAAATAGATTACACTAGCAAAATGATTTAAAGGTTTTTTTTTTAATTTAAAGAAAAAGGTTAAGCACATATGAGTTGTGGCTGCTAGCCTTGGTAGGGCATCAATTAACCACAGTAGGCTCTGTAAGTCAGATACACACAGGCCTGATAGAAAATAAAATTAGATTACACTAGCAAAATGATTTAAAGTTTTTTTTTTTTAATTTAAAGGAAAAGGTTAAGCACATATGAGTCGTGGGCCGGTTGCTAGCCTTGGTAGGGCAGCAATTAACCACAGTAGGCTCTGTAAGTCAGATACACACAGGCCTGATAGAAAATAAAATTAGATTAAACTAGCAAAATGATTTAAAGTTTTTTTTTTGGAATTTAAAAAAAAGTTAAGCACATATGAGTCTTGGCTGATAGACTAGGGATGGCAGCAATTAAACACAGTAAGCTCTGTAAGTCAGCAAAACACACAGGCCTGATAGAAAATGAAATTAGATTACACTAGCAAAATGATTTAAAAGTTTTTTTTAAAAATTTAAAATAATGTTATAAGCAGATATGAGTGGTGGCTGGCACAGAGCAATGAACCACAGTTTATGCTGTGTGAGCTTGAGACACAGGCCTGATAGAAAATGAAAATAAATTACACTAGCAAAATAATTTCAAATTTTTGTTGGTTAAATTTAAACAAATGTTAAGCAGATATCAGTGGTGGCACTAATCACAGCATATGCTGTGAGCCTCACACACAGGCTGAAAGCCAGGCAAATGCAAATAAAAATACAAAGAAAAAAAAAAAAAAACGACTGAAGTTATAGCCCTAAAAAGGGCTTTTTGGGGGTGCTGTCCTTGCAGCAGAGATGAGATTAGTCCTTCAGGACTGTAGTGGACACTAAATACACTAGCCTAGCTATCTATTTCCCTATAATGTCAGCAGCAGCAACACAAAAGCTCCTCTCACTAAGAAAGCAAGGTCGTAATGAGTCTAAAATGGCTGCTGCCAAGAAGCTGGGAGGGTCTGTGAGGGAGTGTCTGATGCTGATTGGCTCTAATGTGTCAGAAGGCTGTGACATACAGGGTCAAAGTTTCCTCAATGATGACACATAGGGGGCGGATCGAACATTGCATATGTTCGCCCATAGCGGCGAACGCGAACAAGCTAAGTTTGCGGTGAACTGTTCACGGGCGAACAGTTCGGGACATCACTATTCAATATTGATAGCTCACCCTGCACTATTAATAGTCTAATCTAGACCTTCCCTGGGAATTTAGGGCTTGTTTCTCAGTGCTGCAAGTTCCTTCATGGGATTTTGCAAATGCAAATTGTACCTTGATAGTTGTGTATCTTGGTATAAGGCATACCCTACTTTTCTGTATAGGGACAGACACATTCTTTACAGTATAAGGGTTAATAAAATGAATAGTATGGAATGAACGGTGTATATATCATAATCAAAGTCCCAGGACATACTTGAAAACGAGAGAAATCTCAATGTATCCTTCCTGGTAAAATATTTTATAAATAAAAAAGTATGCATTAAAGACCATTGAATAATATACATTACAGTTTAAATTAAAAATATACTGCAAAATACAAATTTGAAATATGCATTAAAACATATTTAAAGTATGCATGAAGAAAATAAAGTTGATGTACAGAGCAAAAATATAAAGTTAAATTATTCTTAAAAGTACACCATTCAATGCAAACCTGATTTTATTTTCCATAATAAAATCTATCTTCCAGCCTTGTCAAGTGTTCCTTAGTAATTTGAGAAGTTTTCTCAGAGTTGTCAACTTATTGTTATGTTATGTCTGCAGGTCTTGCTGGTCTATCTCACTATATATAATCTGGCAATTTGTCTCAATATGTGCAATGTGCTTATTGCACTGAGAGAAAATTACAAAACTAGAAGCAAATGCAAGGTAAAGTATTCTAAAAACAGCCCAATTTGATTTGTAATTTGTATGCGCTTCATAAAAAAATGTGCTCTTTGTCGTATTCATTCTCATCTGTAAGATTTTCTATTAGATAGAGCTTCACTACTTTCTATGGGAGCCAAACTCTTATGTGGTCTTAAAGCAAAACTATAAACATTTGCTTGTTTTCCTACAGCGGCCGAATGGCCGCGAATCTGCAGGGGACGGTGTTGCACCAGCAGTTCACAAGAGCTGCTGGTGCAATGCTAAATGCGGAGAGAGTATTGCTCTCCGCATTCAGCGAGGTCTGTCGGACATGATCCGCAATGTCGGATCATGTCCGACAGGCCTTTCATAAATAGGCCCCAAAATCTCACAGAGTAGAGAGTTGATTAATATTTCTGTTGCATGGGAATGCTTTTTTAACAGTATAATAGATTTGTTATGATTCCTGACAGATAGTTACAAACATCAGAGATAAAGATGAACTATATTAGCTCTTATATGATGCTTATTTAAAAAAACAAAAATACTAAATAATGGTCGTGGTCATTCAAGTGACAGTTTGTTATCATGTGACTTATGTCATATAGGCATCAGACATCTGCATTTAGCAACCAACCTAAAAAAATTGCTGTCATGAAAAAAGAGAAACACAGAATGTGACAGCTGCACTTTTACTTGTATTTCAGTCTTAAAGTTGCCCTCCATCACTCATCTCTTTTTATTACTTCCTTTTCTTTTTCTTTTTTTCATCATTTAACCAAACTTTATGTAGGTTTTTAGGCCACAGCAAACTTTATCATTATTGTGATGTCATCTGAACATGCTGAAGCAAAACACTAAGAATGTTGCTAAGCAACAGATAGCTTCGCTATTATGATGGGCAGTTGATGCTGTCACGTGTAAGACAGTTGAAGAAGAGGCTGCAAGGCAGAGCAAGTCACAACCTCCTGCTGCAGTTTGTGGTACACACAATACTTTAAAGCACATGAACGTTCATAACCAATAGGTAAGATTAAAAAGGATGATTAACTTAAGAGTTATTTGATTATGAATATACCTTACATTTGTTATTGTTACTTGTTCAAAGTACTAGTCAGTCATGTGACAGAATATGACCATGTGACTTGTACCATGTATATATCAAACATTTGCATTTGGCAGCAATAAGAGAAACACACAGTGTGACAGCTGTGGTTATATTTGTATTTCAGTCTTAAAGTTGCACTTTATCTGTCTTTTTTTATTGCTTCCTTCTCTATTTTTTCATATATTTGGTTCATCAATCTAATTTGATGTAGGCTTTTAGGCCACAGCACGCTTTATTTTTGTGATGTTAACCAAACTTGCTAAAGCAAAGCAGTTAGATTGTTGCTAGGCAACAGATAGCTTCCCTATTATGATGTGCAGTTGATGCTGTGCCTGTCAGATGTAAGACAGTGGAAGAAAGAAACATCAAGTCAAAACCGCCTGCTACAGGTTGTAGGACATAGAATACTCTAAAGCAAGTTAACCAGAGGGTATCTCTTAACAAAAGATTAAAAAAGACAATTTGATTAAGAAAAAAACTTTTTAATTTTGTTTGTCTAGAAAATTGCTATGATCCATTTTTCAAAGTAAAGTATTGGTAGTTTAGTGACTTTTATGCCATAAAGGTAATGGCCAAATAAATGTCAAATACACATACAGTCTTTAAATCCCAAAAAATAGGATAAAGATGAGGTAAAACATAAAAGACCTTTAATAGATATATTTTATATTTAAAAAAAGGATATGTAAACATGTCACAGTACTGAATAAACCTACTTTTTATTGACACATTTTCTAAACTCCTTGCAGCATAGTTCCATAGCAGTAGTTTTGTAACAGACAAGCATGTTTCTTGTAAGATGGATCACTTTTTACTATTTTATCTTAAAGGGACATAAAACCCCAAATTGTTCTTTCATGATTCAGATAGAGTTTGAAACAATTTTCTATTTTACTTCTATTAGCAATTTTTCTTCATTCTCTTGGTATCGTCCGTTAAAAAGCGAGGAAGTTAGTATAGGAGCAAGCTGATTTCTGGGACACTACATGGCAGCAGTTTTGCAAGAATGTTATCCATTTGCAAGAGCACTAGATAGCAGCACTATTTCCTGCTATATAGTGCTCCAGATGCCTACCTAGGTATCTCTTCAACACAGAATATCATGGGAATAAAGCAAATTTTATAATAGAAGTAAACTGGAAACTTTTTAAAAAATTGTATGCTCTGTCTGAATCAGAAAAGAAAAGTTTTGGGTTTCATATCCCTTTAATTCCATGAAGGTATCTTATAATTATAAATGAAGCATTATGATTCTATGTTCCTTTAAACCTGCAAACCCTTTTTGTTCATTGACGTAACCCTTTTTGTCTCTAATATCTCCAGTATATTTTTGCTCATGTCACCATATTAAGTTTTAGGGGCCGAATTATCAAAGTGCAGACGGACATGATCCGCTGTAGTGATCATGTCCGCCACACATTAATAAATGCTGCCATTTATCACTGCACAAACATTTCACAAGAAATACTTGTGCAATACCACGCCCCCTGCACATTCACGGCCAATCGGCCACTAGCAGAGGATGTCAATCAAAAAAGCCAGTGGTCGAAAGACCGCTACTACTTAACCTCTCAGCCACCTTTTAGGTTGTGGATTGAAATCATCCCAGTCAGATGCGATCAGGATAATTGACAGCCCCTGCTAGCGGCCGTTTGGTTGCCAGTGAGCAGGGGGCGGCATTGCACAAGCATTTCACCAGTCAAGCGGACATGTTTCGCTATAGTGAATCATGTCCGCTCGACAAATAATAAATCAACCTCTATGGGGACGATTTATTAAAGTGGGAGTGGACATTATACAATGTAGCATATTATGTCTGCCACACATCGATAAATGGTTCTGGTGAACTGCTTGTGCAATGCCGCCCCCTGCAGATTTGTGGCCAATCAGACGCTAGCAGGGGGTGTCAATCAGCCCGATCGTAGGATCGGGTGGATTGATGTCCGCAGCTTCAGAGCAGGCGGACAAGTTATGGAGCAGCAGTCTTTAGACCGCTGCTTCATAACTGCTGTTTCCAGCAAGCCATTCGGAGCTTGATAATTTGGCCCAATTGTATTCAATGTCTACTATGGGAAATGTTTCTTCTGCAGCCTATGCATTCCTTCCTCTCACTTACATAGGCTTAGATTTTCTCACTTTCAGTTTTAAATAAGAATGTAAAAAGACTGTTAAATGAACCTTTGTAATGGTCTGCAAAAAATTGAGACAAAAAAAAATGTTAAAAAAAATAAATAGTGATAGAAGGATTGATTTATTTGTGTCTTCTGTTTATACTTGTGTATGCGTGAGCATGTGTATGCCCAAGTCCAATTAATTTAATAATCTAATAATACAATACATTTTTTGATTGGGGAGTTTAATTTAATAGTTTCGAAGCTTTGTTTAATGTTTGATTGGCATCTTCAACCTTTGGTATTTTGCACTCCCGCTCGTGCTTTACTGCACTAGAAGTAAGATTTTTGTGCTCATCGGTTAGTGCACGTATTTCAAGTTGAAAGTAAACAGTTTTTGCATTTTCACATACTGGAAGCAAGCAAAAAGCAGAAGTTACAATATTGCGACTGTGTTAACGTATTCCCCCATAGAAGTCAATCGAGCAAGAAAAGTGGGAAAAAAAAACCCTACTTGCGCACAAACCCGATCATATTAATATTTCACATTCTAATGTTCTTCACATAGCAGAATATTTTCTTTTTATTCTTAAATACATATTTATATATGAGCTTGCAAAATTCTCAGTGTGCCTGATGATCAAACACTCGGAATTAAGGTAGAAAAAATCCTATTGACTGATCCAATCAGCCAATAGGATTGAAGATGGACCCGCTCCCCTCCGGATGGATGAAGATAGAAGATGCCGCCTGGATGAAGACTTCTGCGCGTCTGGAGGACCACTTCTGCCAGGTTGGATGAAGACGTCTCAAGGTAGGGTGATCTTCAAGGGGTTAGTGTTAGGTTTAATTAAGAGGGAATTGGGTGGGTAGAGTTGGGTGTGTCGGTGGTGGGTTTTAATGTTGGGGGGTATTGTATTTTTTATTTACAGGTAAAAGAACTGATTACTTTGGGGCAATGCCCCGCAAAAAGCCCTTTATGTAATTTAGTATAGGGTAGGGATTTTTTTATTTTGGGGGGCTTTTTTATTTTATTAGGGGGATTAGATTAGGTGTAATTAGTTTTAAAAACTTGTAATTATTTTATTATTTTCTGTAATTTAGTGTTGTACTTTAGTTTATTTAATTTAATTGTAATTAATTGTAGTTAATTTAGGTAATTAATTTAATTATAGTGTAGTGTTAGGTGTAATTGTAACTTAGGTTAGGTTAGGTTTTATTTTACAGGTAAATTTGTACTTATTTTAGCTAGTAGCTATTAAATAGTTAATAACTATTTAGTAACTATTCTACCTAGTTAAAATAAATACAAAATTGCCGGTTTATTTTATAGATAAGTATTTAGTTTTAAATAGGAATAATTTAGTTAATAATAGTAATTTTATTTAGATTTATTTAAATTATATTTAAGTTAGGGGTGTGTTAGGGTTAGACTTAGGTTTAGGGGTTAATACATTTAGTATAGTGGCAGCAACATTCGGGGCGGCAGATTAGGGGTTAATAATATTTAACTAGTGTTTGCGAGGCGGGAGTGCGGCGGTTTAGGGGTTAATATGTTTATTATAGTGGCGGCGATGTCTGGTTCGGCAGATTAGGGGTTAACATTTTTAGTTAAGGGTTTGCGATGTGGGGGGGCCTCAGTTTAGGGGTTAATAGGTAGTTTATGGGTGTTAGTGTAATTTTTAGCACTTTAGTTAAGAGTTTTATGCTACGGCATTAGCCCATAAAAGTCTTAACTACTGACTTTCAAATGCGGCATGAGTCTTGACAGGAGAGGGTGTACCGCCCACTTTTACCTGCAGGACTCGTAATACCAGCGGGCATTGAAAAGCAGCGTTGGGACCTCCCAACGCTGCTTTTTAAGGCTAACGCAAAACTCGTAATCTAACAGTTAATTAGTTAAAATAAAAAATATAAAATGACAAAACACACACTTACCTCAGAATTTAGGAGGAGGCTGAGGTTTGCTCCAGTGGCAAAAAAAATGGCAGGAGGTGCTGGAGGGCAAGGCCACAGCAACCGGCTTAAGAGGGGAAAACATCTGGGCAGTGCCACCTGTGTGCTCTGTGGTGCTGGAGCTCTTAAGTGCTGTTGTTGCAGGCCTGCCACCAGTTTCTACATCAGGCTGTTGCGTTGGCTGACTTCTTGGTGCAGTTCTTGCATCTCTCTCACCATCTGCCTCTGCACCTGTAGACTTTTCTTAGGTGTACAATTCAAAAGCAGACATAAAGGCCCTCATCATGTCTTCATTGGTTCCTAACCCTTGTGGTCTAGCCTGTGGAGGTGGTGCAGCCTATGAAGGTTGTGCAGCCTGTGGAGGTGGTGTAGCCTGTGGAGGTGCTGCAGCCTATGAAGGTTGTGCAGCCTGTGGAGGTGGTGTAGCCTGTGGAGGTCGTGCAGGGTAGAGCACAGGTAGGGCACAGGTAGGGCATAAAGCACCAGTGAATTTAGCCCAGAGGTAGGGAGCACCTAAAATAAAAAGGCTAACATTATCCTCATATTTAGATAAACAATCAAGTGACATTTACAAATTATTGAACATTTTAATACACAAATAGCTCATAAGCGCACATTTACAAAAGAGTACCCTCATGTAAAAAATAAAGAAAAAAATTAAAGAAAAAAGTGCTATGGTAATCCTTTTAAAGAAAGTCCGTACAAATATAAAATATAATAAATAATAATAATGAGTCCCAAAAGTCGTCCCAAAAAGGATATATTAATATGCGTATCCAAAAAAGGAATGAAGATATAATTATCCAAAAATGTGTATATGTCTTCCTAGGTAGTGAAAAATAGTCCCACGATGGTGATACAAAATGAAAAAATATAAAAATATAAAAAAAATATAAAAATATTATACATCCAAAGTGAATGGCATCTGTAGGAGTGTAACTAAGGATACCTATAGAAAGAAAAACAACATAGTGCAATAATGCTAATATACAGTTATAACCTCGCTCTGATGAGGCTTACCAAATAGAAGTTTTTCCTGGAAACTCGAGCAGTATAAAATCAACGCATTTCAGCCCTAAATAGGGGACTTTTTCAAGAATAATTACTGCTCCAAGATCCTGATTTAAATAGTCATAGTTAGCCAATAAAAACAGGCTAGGAATTCTCGCAAAAAATGTGCCCATAATTGTTATTTGAGAGCCCATTAGGAGGTTTGTATAATCATAAAAAATGCCCTTATTCGTAATGGTGGACTATCCACACATTTTGCCAAAGTTATTCCCTTCCAGTTTCCACAGAACCAAATAGTGGCGTGATCTGGATGTGACATCACTTCCGGTTTGCTAGAGATGTCACTTCTGGTCGTGGCAAAAGGGATTATGGGAATTGTAGCATTAGTTGGGAATTTCAGTGATGAAAATATATAATGAAAAAGTAATAGATAGAAAGGTCATAGTAACATAATACATCCTGTTAAGGACATACAATTATTTACAACTGTATATTTATATAAATCCAAACTGAGTTGAATCAATATTATCAAGTAATGTCATAAATAAAGTATAAACCAAGAAAACCTAAAAATTAAATAATGAATAGTAAAAACATTGAGCAATGAATATAAGAAAAAACATTACAAATGTTCTATAGGAAATACTTTTATTGGTATAATGAAGATAGTAATAGTCCTATTGCTTAAAAATGTATAAAAAATATCCTAAAAGTGGATACAATTATAAATAACCAATATACTTGATCTTAAAAATATAAAAAAATCTTAAAAAAAGTTTCCATCAATCAAAGCTTATACGTTTGTTGCATACAGTAATAGACAATATGGTAAAGATGTTACTATATATGATAAGATCCAAAATATTAAACAAAAAAAAACTTATATATTATAATCTTATAGAACTAATACCTATGTTATAAAATATATATCATCCTGCCCTAAATCATTAGAGAACAAAATGTAAAGCATATGGCAGCATAATTTCCCCCACTGCAATAAAAAATTATAATAATACATTTTTAAAACGGATCATCAGAAAAATAAAATCCCTGCTGTGGGTACTGGCAAAGAATAGTTAAATATACTAGTGAATGCTCTGAGTGCCTTCTGCACTGGTGCTGCATTGCAGTAAGAAAAATATAGTACATATGAACCTGATCTGTGGCAGCCTAGCACAGGACTCAATGCAGAGCAGACCAAAATAAATGTGACTGTCTCTAATCTATCAGAACTGAATTCCAAGTACTGGAACAAGAAATATACAATTGCCTTACTGAATGACTTGTCCACAGAGACCCAGAACACAAATACACCCTCTAACAGCTCTAGTCAAAGTTATTGAAAGTGGCTGAGCAACCCATAGGCTCCCACCTCCCTCTGCTTGGTTAAGGATTGATTGAACAAGCCTGAA
Source organism: Bombina bombina (assembly GCF_027579735.1). Classification (NCBI taxonomy): domain Eukaryota; kingdom Metazoa; phylum Chordata; class Amphibia; order Anura; family Bombinatoridae; genus Bombina; species Bombina bombina. Next base: position 194,162,714 of record NC_069501.1, on the reverse strand, counting down.
TGACTAAATATTTAGTGTCTTACTGGCTGTCTCTAACATCAATTATTAGTAACACGATGGCAGGGTTGGACAAACGCCCTCTACATCATTGCAAATGAAGGAGCATATTAGTCCAATGATTAATGAATATGTCAATTAAATAACAGGCAATTCTCACAGATGGTTGCAATGATCAGCTTTAAAAACAACTTCTGACATTGATCCTGCATGATCCTAAGCAATCAGGCCATTGATCACAATTGACTGTATCAAACCTAACCCTTAACCACAAAAACCCTCCTATTTATCTACTTTTTTTTTATCCTGATATATTAACAGATTAAACTAACAGGATTGGGGATGCGTAATGTTTTAAGAAAAGAGGCTTTGTTCTAAAAAGAAAATAAATTGGAGAAAACCCCATATTAAGCCCAGCCCATATATAGGGAAGAATGGCCCATCTGCTACTGACCAGAGGATGCCGAAAATAAATGATGACACCATTTATAGATTAATTACTTACACCTAGATTACAAGTTTTGCACTATAGAGGGTGCGAAACGAACACAACCAAAGTTGCGTTTTTTCACCCCCCATATCGCTGCCATTACAAGTTTTTGAAAAGCCGCCTTGTGCGTGCAATATGGTGGCGATGAGCTCCATACCGCATAAAATCCAAGTGGTGCTTTGACGTGCTCGTGCACGCTTTCCCCGTAGACATCAATGGGGAGAGAGTGTTAGAAAAAAACTAACAATTGCGATCATGGAATGAAAAGCTCCGTAACGCAACCCCATTGATGTCTATGTGGAAAAAAGTTATGTTTAAACCTAACACCCTAACATAAACTCCACGTCTAAACACCCCCCCGACATCGCCGAAACCTACATAATGTTATAAACCCCTAATCTGCCGCTCCAGACATCGCCACCACCAAAATAAATTTATTAACCACTAATCTGCTGCTCCAGATATCGCTACAACTTTAATAAAGTTATTAACCCCTATTCCCCTGCACCCCAACATTTCCCAAACTATAATAAATATATTAACCCCTATTCCACTGCTCCCCAACATCGCCGCCACTAAATAAAGTTATTAACCCCTAAATGCAAGGGTCGCCGCCGTATACTGAATCTTCAATGCAAGGGAGCCTTTTCAAAATGGTGTCCCTTGCATTCGTATTGGCTGATTTGATTTTTGAAATTCAAATCAGCCAATAAGATGAGAGCTACTGAAATCCTATTGGCTGTTCAAATCAGCCAATAGGATGCGAGCTACTGAAATCCTATTGGCTGCTCAAATCAGCCAATAGGATTAGAGCTACTGAAATTCTAGTTGCTGCCGGGATGAAGATAGAAGATCCAGCTGCGATGAAGATAGAAAACGCCGCCTGGATGGATGAAGACCTCGCCGCCTGGATGAAGACTTTGCCGCCTGGATGTCCAGACTTCAGAAACTGTAAGTGGATCGTCGGGGGTTAGAGTTAGGTTTTTTTTAAAACTTTTTTTGGGTGGTTTTTTTTAGTTTAGGGTTTGGGCTTTTCTTAGAAGAGCTAAATGCCCTTTTCAGGGCAAGAAAGAAAGCTGAATGCCCTTTTAAGGGCAATGCCCATACACTTGGGTAGCTTAGGTGTGATATCCCTTTAAGGTATATCCTCCCATTATCCTCTCCACCCTATTTAACCTCGCTTTCAACACACATTCATTGCCTGAGAATTGTTGTTTCCTGTCATAGAGGTATCACAACCTGTGTTACCTTAGACGAATCATGTTACCTTTCAGGTCAATCTCTGATACTGTGTCTCACTAAAGATTTTCCAAGCTTGTTTGCTTTTTGCACTTTCATCGTGCACCTGTCATCTGTTTCTGAGCTTACCGGGTCATTCTCACTCTCAGCGTACCAGCGCTCATACACGCCAAGCCGTATCCAGAAGTGAGTCACACTCGCACACCTTCACTGCTGCTGCCGCACCTAACAGCTACATCGGACCGCTCCGTAGTAAGTTACTTAACAGCTAACTTTGCCTGTCTGCGGTAAGAGACTTTCATCTTGTATCACTTCATATCCATTGCATTCATTCCATGTTTACCTGAACCGGCTCTTTTTATGTACTGCGACTTCGTTGCTATCGATCAGTGAATCTGTTGTGTGAGTGTGTGAAGACGGATGTATGTTTTGGAAACAGTTTGAACATATATTATCTCTGCCAAAAATATACTCTGAAGCCTAAATCTTGACATTAATATTGCTTGATTTTCTGAACTTGAATATTAAACTCATCGAGTCATTTAAAGGTACAGCCTAAGTAACTGAACTTTCACATTCTCCTACCATCTATAATAATTTGCTCACTGATATATTCCTCTATATCAAGTTAAATATATTACAGGGATATTATCAAAAGAGCAACAAATACTATTCACCTCAAACCAAGAAACTTGTTTCAGGTGTAACAGTATTCTCAGGCCACAAATTGGGCCCTGCTGGAAATCTCCTATTAACATGGATTCAGCTGAGATCCAGAAGGCATTTAATAATGTACATCAAAAACTGGATTATTTAGCCCGTGGCCTAACGGAGGTACAAGCAGAGACCACCACTTTAAAAGCATTAATGAAAGAATGCTTAACCCCAAAAGCAGCTGAGATACCAGAACCACAGGTTCAAACTCCAATGTTATTTTCTGGCAAGAGATCCACCTTCAGAGATTTCAAAAATGCCTGTAATTTGTTGTATACTCTGAAACCCCGCACTTATCATAGTGAAAGAATCAAAGTGTGCACAACCATTTCATATCTCACAGGTGAGCCCCGCACTTGGGCAAATAGATTTTTTGAATCTAACAACCCAATCCTAGACTCCTTACAGGAGTTCTTCTCAGCTATGTCTGAACTATATGAGGACACTCATACCCAAATAATAGCTGAAACCAAACTTTGTTCTTTAAAACAGGGAAAACGCACTGTGGAGGAATACACTACTGACTTCCAGCTCTGGGCAACCGACTCCCAGTGGAATGAGGTAAGCCTCCGAAATCAGTTCCGGTTGGGACTATCAGAATTATTAAAGGATGAATTATCCAGACTGGACATGCCGGAAACATTACCAGGTCTAATAAAGCTCAGTACTACTTTGGATAGAAGAATCAGAGAACGAAAAGCTGAAAAAGGGAATCTTGAAAACCTTCCAAGACCTCACTATTCATCAACTCCCCATCAGGAGAAAAATATCTCAAGTACTACTCCAATGGAAATAGGAGCCATAAAAGGACCTTTAACCCTTCTAGAGAAGACAAGAAGGAGACTTTCAAATTTGTGCATGTACTGCGCAAATGAGGATCATTCAGTATCAGTCTGTCCCCTACTGGAAAAACAGAAGAGGGGTAAGAAAATTAATTTAAGACATATTCATATTGACAATAAAACAAATCAATTAACCACTTCTCTCTCTTTACAGTGGGATCAAAACAACCTTCAGACTAAGGCACTTATTGACTCAGGGGCTTCTGAGGTTTATATAAACACTGATTATGTTATAGCAAATAAAATACCCACGGTGTGTAAACAAAACCCTGTGGTTGTCAAGTTAATAGATGGATCTTCTGTACAGAGAGGACCTATAACGCATCACACTATACCTCTTCTGATAACCACTTCTACAGCACATACTGAATATATTTCATTTGATATTATCCCTATTGCTTTTCACACAATAATTTTATGTTACACTTGGTTAAAAACTCATAATCCTAAAATAGACTGGTCTCTCCATGATATCAAGTTAGATTCAGACTATTGTCAAAAGACATGTTATCCACATACTATTATAGGTAACCTACAAACTATTCCAGAGGTTTATCAGGATTTGGAGGATGTCTTTGACTTGAAAGAGGCTGAAAATTTACCCCCTCATGGGTCATTTGACTGCCCAATTGAAATAATTCCAGGTTCTCAGATTCCACATGGAAGAATTTATCCCATGTCTCAACAAGAACTTAAACAATTACAAACATATTTAGATGACAATTTACACAAGGGGTTCATCACACATTCCACCTCACCTGCAGCTGCGGGTTTATTCTTTGTGAAAAACAAAGATGGCTCATTAAGACCTATCATTGATTACAGAGCTTTGAATAGTATTACAGTGAAAAATCGTTACCCTTTACCTTTAATTCCCAAATTGTTAGAAAGACTTACAGACGCCACAATATTCACAAAACTTTATCTCAAAGGCGCATATAACCTAATTCGTATAAAAGAAGGAAATGAGTGGAAAACAGCTTTCCGCACCAGATATGGGTTATATCAATACAATGTCATGCCTTTCGGGTTATGTAATGCCCCGGCAACTTTCCAACATTTTATCAATGAAATTTTCCATGATTTGATAGACTCATGTGTTATCATTTACTTGGACGACATTTTGATTTACTCCAAAACCCTGTCTGAACATGAGAAACATGTGAGATGGGTACTTACAAGACTCAGACAACATAAATTGTACGCAAAACAGGAAAAATGCATATTCCATTCCAACCACATAAAATTCCTAGGGTACATTATCACACCGAATCAGATTCAAATGGATCCAGAAAAGATTACCACCATCTTAGACTGGCCAGTACCAACTACACGGAGGGCATTACAAAGATTCCTTGGGTTCGCAAACTTTTATAGGAAGTGTATTGATAATTTCTCCTCCATTGTAAAACCACTCACACAATTAACAAGTAGTAAGACTAAGTATGTTTGGTCAGATAAGACTCAGATGTCTTTTGAGTCTTTAAAGAAATCTTTCACTACTGCACCAGTTTTAACTTTACCAGACTATCAATTACCTTTCATTCTAGAAGTTGATGCATCCAATTCTGGTATTGGAGCAGTATTATCTCAACAGAACAAGATCACTAAACTCCAACATCCCATAGCTTTTTATTCTAAAACCTACTTACCAGCAGAGAGAAATTACAGCATTGGGGATAAAGAGTTGCTAGCGATTAAAATGTTGTTGGAACATTGGAGACACCTTTTAGAGGGAACTACACAGCCTTTTACAATCTATACTGATCACAAAAATTTAGAGTATTTGAAGAAAAACAAAACATTGTCTGCCCGTCAGGTTCGTTGGTCTTTATTTCTAGACCGTTTTAATTTTCAGTTAACTTACAAACCAGGTTCTTCAAACGTTAAAGCAGACGCTCTATCCCGACAGTACGATCACCAACCTAATATGATCGTACCCACACCTATAATACCAGATTACAAATTTATAGGAGCACTCACTACATTTGAGTCAGAAGTACTAAACGCTCTTGTTAATGACAATAACATACCTCCCTCTTGCACTAAAGATCCATCAACTGGATTGTTTTATCACAGAGACAAATTATATGTACCCGAATCTATCAGAAAAACTGTCTTATCATATACACATGACAATGCAATGGCTGGACATATGGGAATACAAAAAACACTTGAACTAACAAAAAGGTATTTTTGGTGGCCACAAATGATACTATTTATTAATAACTATGTATCATCCTGTGATGTCTGTGCCCGTAACAAAGTTGAACATAAAAAACCTATTGGTTTGTTAACATCTATACCAATACCTGATAAACCCTGGACAATGATCTCAATGGATTTCATTGTTGAGCTCCCAAAATCACAAAGATACAATACGATATTCGTTGTGGTTGATCACTTAACTAAACTTGCACATTTTATTCCTTTGCAATCTTTACCTACATCTAAGGCTACTGCACAAACCTTCATAGATTCTATTGTGCGCCTTCATGGTTTACCCAGAATAATAATTTCAGATCGTGGAACTCAATTCACTTCTGCTTTTTGGAGATCTTTATGTCAATTGTTAAAAATTGAGCCCAGATATTCAACTTCGTTCCACCCCCAGACCAATGGTTTGACAGAAAGATTGAATCAAACCCTGGAACAATACCTGAGGTGCTATATTACACACCTACAAGATGATTGGATCACATATCTACCATTGGCTGAATTCTCTTATAATAATTCTGTCTCGTCTTCTACCAAGATGACGCCATTTTTCGCCACTTATGGATATCATCCAACATCTATAACCTTATCACATACAACAGTTAATTCACCTAGTGCCACTGATTACACATCTTCTTTACAGGAGAGAATGGACATTTTAAAAAAACATCTCATTGAAGCTAAAGACAGACAGAAATACTACTACGATCAAAAACACAGAGAGTCAACAAAGTACAAGATTGGAGATCTTGTCTTACTTTCTACTAAACATCTGAACATGCAACTACCAAGTAAGAAACTAGGTAATCAGTTTATTGGTCCTTATCCCATTGAAAAAATCATAAATGAAAATGCACTTAAACTCACTCTACCTAATGACTTTAAAATACATAATGTCTTCCATGTTTCGTTACTGAAGCCTTATAGATTGGATCCCTTAAGGCAGGTTGGAGTCCCTCCACCTCCTATTCTCCTGGACGATCACGAAGAGTTCGAGGTAGATAGGATTCTTGATTCTCGAATTTGTAGACATCGATTGGAGTATCTAATTAAATGGAAAGGATATGGTCATGAAGACAATTCTTGGCAACCACATTCGGAGATCCATGCACCTGTGTTGCTTAGACGTTTTCATCACAAGTATCCTTTCAAACCTCACCTGGGGTCTCTCGGGGTGGTCCCTTGAGGGGGGGGAAATGTGATATCCCTTTAAGGTATATCCTCCCATTATCCTCTCCACCCTATTTAACCTCGCTTTCAACACACATTCATTGCCTGAGAATTGTTGTTTCCTGTCATAGAGGTATCACAACCTGTGTTACCTTAGACAAATCCTGTTACCTTTCAGGTCAATCTCTGATACTGTGTCTCACTAAAGATTTTCCAAGCTTGTTTGCTTTTTGCACTTTCATCGTGCACCTGTCATCTGTTTCTGAGCTTACCGGGTCATTCTCACTCTCAGCGTACCAGCGCTCATACACGCCAAGCCGTATCCGGAAGTGAGTCACACTCGCACACCTTCACTGCTGCTGCCGCACCTAACAGCTACATCGGACCGCTCCGTAGTAAGTTACTTAACAGCTAACTTTGCCTGTCTGCGGTAAGAGACTTTCATCTTGTATCACTTCATATCCATTGCATTCATTCCATGTTTACCTGAACCGGCTATTTTTATGTACTGCGACTTCGTTGCTATCGATCAGTGAATCTGTTGTGTGAGTGTGTGAAGACGGATGTATGTTTTGGAAACAGTTTGAACATATATTATCTCTGCCAAAAATATACTCTGAAGCCTAAATCTTGACATTAATATTGCTTGATTTTCTGAACTTGAATATTAAACTCATCGAGTCATTTAAAGGTACAGCCTAAGTAACTGAACTTTCACATTCTCCTACCATCTATAATAATTTGCTCACTGATATATTCCTCTATATCAAGTTAAATATATTACAGGGATATTATCAAAAGAGCAACAAATACTATTCACCTCAAACCAAGAAACTTGTTTCAGGTGTAACATTAGGTTTTTGTTAGAGTTAGGTTTTTTATTTTGGGTGTTGGTTGGGTGTTGGTTTTTTTTTTTTTGTAATTTAGTTAGTTTAATAATATATAGTTTAAACTTAGTTTTTTTTTAATTTCCCAGGTAAGTTTTTATTTATTTTAAGATAGGGATCTTGTAATTTTAATATAAAGTTAGGGGGTTGTTAGGTTTAGGGGTTATAGTTTAGTTTAGTTTTTTGCGATGTGGGAGCTTGTGGTTTAGGGGTTAATAGGTTTATTTAGTGGCAGTGATGAGGGAGGCCAGAGGTTTAGGGGTTAATAACTTTATTTAGTGGTGACGATGTCAGGAGTGGCAGATTAGGGGTTAATAACTTTAATATAGTATTTGCGATGTGGTAAGGGCTCGGTTTAGGGGTTAATAGATAGTTTATGGGTGTAAGTGTACTTTGTAACATTTTAGTTATGAGTTTTGTGTAACAGTTTTGTGGCGCAAAACTCATAACTACTGGTCACAGATTGCGGAATGGATCGTGTCGGTATAGGCTGTAACGCAAGCTTTTTGTAACTTGTAATGGCAGCGCTATTTTTTTGAGTGTGGTATTGACGGTGCGTTACAGGCTAAAATGCTTGCGGTACAGCTATACCGACAAGACTCATAATGGCTGCATTACGGTTTTAATGCTGAACTTTCCATTTTTTCAGCATTAAAACGCAAAACTCATAATCTAGGTGTTATTTAGTTGATATTGAAAAAATTTTCATATTACTCCCAGAATTTAGAGGCTGGTTAACCATTGTCCAAGGAGAAGATACTTGTGCAAAATTTTAAAAGCGATATCATTTTTTTTTAGTTGTTTTCACCATGAGTTCCTATCATTTATTCTTCAGTAAATTGTTTAAGGGCAAAAAGTGTCTTCAGCTATCTACATTACAATATTTAAAAGTTGAGCAATAGAATCTTTAGAGCTACGGTTGTTGAATCAAAGAATTACAATATGGATTGAAAAATAATGTTAAAAAATAATGATCATTATTCTCTTTCAGCAAGATGCTATCATAATAATGCAAAAACATTATTTTTTAGCATCTTCCAGATCCTGACATGTATTTCCTCTATCAATATCCCTACTACCCCTGTTAACTACTAAAGATTTGACAATACCACTATTAAATCTACTGGCCCAGCTATATTCCATGACATTCCCTCTGACTCTAAAATGTTCATCTGTCCTCCTTTACAGCTTTGTTGCATTTCAATTTTCTCCATCAATTTGTCACTTTAACATTTGTATTCATATCTGCATTTTAGAAAATATGTACTTTTGTTTAAGCAGCTAGAGGTAACTTTTTACTCTGTTTTATTTAATATAATGATAAGTTGGGCTATTGACAAAATCATTTTTCATAACTAAAGCATGCATTCACACATTCTTGTTTATGATGCCTCTTTTTATACAAAATCCAGCATAATTGCGGGTTCATGAATTCATTTCTCACTTGGGCCCCGATGATCAAAAATGCCACGAGGTGGTGAGATATTCAAGAGGGATCTGTTGAATTGTCAGTAAACAGGCAAAATATTCCAAGTGGCTGACATCAGTGTTTAACGGCATCATCGCAGAGAGGCGTTTTACTATACATCTCAATGGGTGGCAATGATGGCGATATATTCCAAGCAGCATCACCTACATTGTTGATGTAAAAAAAAGGATCCATTTTACATATAGCACACAACCAAATAAACGTACAGCAGCCTACAATTAAAATTATAAAGAAACAATGTATTAATGAAAACCATTAGAACATTTATTTAGTCCTTGTTCTTTTATTGTAAATACAGTACGCCAATAAATTTTACACAACCCTATAATATTAACTCCTTCCGCGCCCTTACCCCAGCACATTCTAACCTCACTACACTATTAACCCCTTCCACGCCCTTGACACCAACTAATCCTAACCCCTCTAAACTATTAACCCCTTCCGTGACCTTAACCCTAGCGCATCCTAACCCCTTTACACTATTAACCCCTTATATGGTCTCACACTCAGTGCATTCTATCCCCTCTACACTATTAACCCCTTCTGCAACCTTACCCCAGCGCATCCTAACCCCTCTACACTTTAAACCCTTTATGTGGTCTCACCCCCAGCACATCCTAACCCTTCTACACTATTAACCCTTAAACTAACCAAACAACAATGCATAAAAGAAAAGAAAGACACAAAAATGTAAAACAAACAGCAGTTAGAAAAAAAATGAAATACACAACATTAAAATACACGACCACAAAACCTTCCTAACAAAAACCACAACAACAAAACCCTTCCTAAAAAAAGCCCACTAACCAAAAAACATTCTTAAAAAAAAACACTAACAAAAATCCTTGGGGGAAAAAAAACATTACAGAAAAAAATTAAACAATAGCAGTACATATGAAAACCCTTTATAATCAGTGGCGGCTGGTGAATTTTAAAGATGGTGGAGTGCTAGACCCCACCCCTTTAAATAAATCCACACCCCTTAAATGGGAAACTGTATATGCGATACACACGTCGCACATATACACACTGCATACATACATACTACATACACATTACACAAACATACATACATACACACACACTACATACACATTACACAAACATACATACATATACACTACACACACACATACACACACAGACTGCATATATACATTCTGCAAATATACATACATACTACACACACATACACACAGACTTTAGAAGGAATATTATTTTAAATTAAGCTCCCTATGTGTGAACAGACTATACAGCACTTGCCTTAACCCCTTAGCTACCAACACATTGTGACCTCTATTGCTGTCAAAGTGTTAAATGTTACAAGGAAGATTTGAAAATGCCCTCTGAAACCTGGCTTAGATGTTATTCATAACACAATCATTAATGTATTTGTTGTAACATTATGTATATGACAAAGATTATGTATATGACAAAGATTATGTATATGACAAAGATTATGTATATGACAAAGATTGCTTTCTGTCTTTCTTTTATGCATGACTTTTATGTGTCTGCTATTCATTCTGCTTCTTCCTAGCAACAATTAAAATGCAGTTTAAGAGGGGGTGAAAGGGGCTGCTATAAACTTGTAGAGATCTAGGGCAAACACGATCTGCAGCCAGATTTGCATGACACTGCAGAGACAGCTACAGGTCATATGTTTCTTTTTGTTAACTGGCTTAGCAAAGCTGTTTTGAAGAAGTTAACCCAGCTGTATTGCAAGGTGTAAATAAACATAACAACTAGATATTGTTCTCTATTCAGCATGTACTCATGCACCGTGACCAACCTCTTGATGACCTGTCCTACACAGACACAGTGCTCCATTCCTTACACTCCTCTGTGTAAAGGCTGCCCTGATAATTGAAATGACTAAAAAGAAAACACTGACTTAAAGTGAAGGTCAATTTCGATGAATTAGTGCCCGTTTTTAATAATCCTATTAAAAACAAGGGTACTTTAATTCATCAAAATTGACATTTCACTTGTTTTCTTCAAAAACTTACCTTTTAATCCTGACAGCCGCTCCAGCAATTCCACCTGCCGTCGTGAGCCACTTCATACATCAGAAATAACGAATCTTGCTTCCTCCAATCTCGGCTTCCCCCCGGGGGAATCATAGCCTGAGGCAACACCGTAATTGGAGGAAGCCGGATTCGTCATTTGGGACCCGCGAAGAAGGGAAATGTGCTGCAGCGGCTGTCAGGATTAAAGGGTACGTTTTTAAAGAAAACAAGTGAAATGTCAATTTTGATGAATTAAAGTGCCCTTGTTTTTAATAGGATTATTAAAAACCGGGCACTAATTCATCGAAATTGATCTTCACTTTAACCCTCTGTACTCCTAAAGCAGCTGAAGGGGTTTACTAGTAAGGCTTCAGTTTCTCTGCGAGTGACAGTAGATTAAGCCCCACAGACGTGCACACTCTGTGTTAAAAAGGTGTCACACTGTCTGCTCTCTCTTGCTCTGCTGCATTCATCATGCTGCCCGGTGCAGCTCTGCTCTAACCTTCCCCTTCTAAGCTTCCTGGAGACAAAGCAATCAATAAAGGGGTAGGGCAGAGCAAAGCTGAACCGGTCAGCATGATAATTGTGGCATAGAGAGCACATGGCGAGATGAGGGATTGTCCGTTTGAAGCAGAAAGGAAAGCATTATCTTAGGCTTGCCAAGGGTAACCATTTTTTATGCACTGGTTCAGCTCTGCTCCTCCCCCCTTCACCCTTTGAGCCATGATCCCCTGGCTGTGACTAACATTAATAGAACACACAACAGCTTAATATGCTGATATAACTGTATCAGTTCAGCAGTTATTATTTCCGCATTCGTGAAAACAAAGCATCCTATCTCAACTCGCTCACTCATGCAGAAATAATTGCTGATGACCTAAAACAGTTACGGCTAGATTTATAAATTTTTTATTGAAGTTTCACAAAACAAAAAGAATATAGAATACAACATTTGCCCATTCATAAAATCAACGTTAAAGTACAACAAGCATCATTGTGATATACATTTGCTCTATACGGCTAATAGAGGAATAATTGTGCTAGGTATCAAGTTGAGTCATGAGCTTCAGGGCTAACAAAGATAATTATGATAAAAATAACATAAGGAGGTCAGCCTTATCAAATAGAAACCTGAGTTGTATCTAGAGAGGTGTCAAGTATGAACTTGGGCCAGCTAAGATGAAACTTCCTTTTATAGTTTAATAGTTGAGCTCTGATCTCCACACCACTAACATGAATAGAATGGGAAACTCTACGGTGATGTGGGAGGTTATCATTAAGGATGACCTCAAGGGATCGTAGAACACATGAAAGAAGAGGGATTGCAGTGGGCAAGAGCCACTCAAATTGTGGTAAGGGCGGGGGGGGAGGAAAAAAGTAGGGGGGGGGCGGATAATAATAGGCTATATAGTACATATCACTTGTAAGGTAGACGTATAACACCCAGGTCACTATGGGTAACATGCTTAGTGAGTTATGATGCGGTGCGGGATTTACCCCTCATGGAATATTGAGTGCAAAACATCTTACTAAAGAGTAGTTACATTTGGGATAATTTTTGAGCCAATAGTATAAATATTAAGAGATACGAATTACCTTTATAACATAAATAGCTAGTCACTACACAAGTGGTAAGCAAGTGTATAGAAGGTGCTAGCAAAAGTACTCTTGTCTCATGTACATAGATAGCAAGGCTCAAGTGTTAGCATTATAATACAGAGAATTATTTGAGATACATTTGTAGAAGTTAATGCAAAATAAAAAAGTGAGACTAAGATAAACAGACACACAATAATCCTCAAACAAACAATACATAAAGGAATTCTGCATGTCGAGCGTGAGGGTTGATACAGTGGCCAAAGGGGGTTGCAGACACTGAATAGCCGCCATATATCAGGTGCTACGTGATATGACTAGGTAATCTGAGAAAATTTAGGGTTTAAAGCAAATTAGTGGAGAAGGCTAATGTAAAGCAGACATGGTTACCAGGTATATCAAGTATAAGTTCAAACTCTAACATCTTATAAGTAAGACCTCTATCATAGCTGTAGTGTAAAATGTTATGGCATGGCATGCGAACTTTAGGAGTACAAAGTAATTCCTAATCAAAGAGCAATGCGTGTACATTAATATATAAAAAGAAAATTTGCTGTATCTGCTTCAGAATAAGTGACTGTGGAGATATATTGTGTGATCTAATCCCAATCTTACATCTGGAATATGTGCATTCATTGGATATAGGTGCAGTGACAGGGGACCAAAACTGCGGTGATATAGTATAAGCATGTTTGAGGAATTTATAAGTAACAATGAACAAGTAAATGCTTCACTAATCATGTAGTGCTGATTTAAGGAAACAGTATCTTTATCACTCAGGGATGGTAGTTAGAGTGCTAAGAGTGCAGTCTCTATCTGGGGTTTAGGTCCACTCCTGAGCACTAGAGTATTACTAGGGAAGTTACCCAATTCCCAATCTGCGGCGGCACTTTGCCTGAATAGATCTGGATACTGTCATCTTCAGAGCCAGGGAATGCACCAGACTTCTTGGGACCGTGGGCGATCTCATAAGCTGTGTGGCTGACTGTGCGCCTGGAGGACACCGCAACTGCCACGATAATGACCGGTCTATGTGTGGCAACAGGTCTAGCAAAGGTAGGTCATTGGACACTGGGGCTAGTGATCTGCGGCAAGTTAGGCTCAGTTCTGCTTCTATAATCCACACACTGTCTCCTCCTGCCCGTGTATGTGAGTAGCGGTTATAAGACTCAGAGGCTGTGTCGGGAGGTATGTTAGCAATAAGATGCGGCTTACTGTTGAACTGGATCTGGCATCCCCCAGCCGGGAGGCCAGATGTCTGTTGCGTACTGTCATTTGAAGTGTACCTCTCTACTCTCGGCTCAGGCTTAAGTGCAGGGAAGATCCGCTCCTGGCTCTGCATGATATGACTGTTTCTCTGCAGGTCTGTGATAGAGAGTTCTCTCATGCTTCTCACTGGGAGTTTGTCTCTCGTCAGCATACCTTGAAGTTGGAAAGAGGTCTGCGCCAATAGACACTCCGTGTCTCCTACTGATGTGCCATCTCGATCATCTTGAATGGTGTGCATAAGAGATTGAAACTGTTTCTCCATCTTATCGGCCAATAGTTGGAGCACGGCCACGGCGGAAGCCGCCATCTTGTGAAGTGTGCGCTGGCTGCTGTAAGAATGTTGTAACACTCTGTAAGATTCAAAAGCCTGGCTGTTGTAATCACCCGGTGTAACTGGGAGCCGGGGAGAGGTACCAACAGAATGAAATAAAATTGCTATAGTCTCAGATCTCAGTTTAGAGAGCAAAGCTCCATGTGGTCCGCAAGATGGCCTCTCCTCAGCCGGGTAGCTTAAGAATTATGCGTGATACAGGAAAGCTCAGTGTGGGTGCTCTAGGTCCTCTCATCTCTTCTAGGTCATATAGAATTGGTCACTATGTCCTTGGAGATCAATTTTCAGATTCTTGGGCAAAACTGAGCGGTCTGGCTAATGGAAAAAGATGACTTGTGAGCAGAGCTCTTTCAGTGTACGGCCGCTCAGGTGCCCGGCTTGCTCCGCCCCCCCCCCCAGTTACAGCTAGATTTTGAGTTCTGCGGCCAAAGGGGTGCGTTAGCTACGCGTGCTTTTTTTCCCCCGCACCTTTTAAATACCGCTGGTATTTAGAGTTCACAGAATGGCTGCGTTTTCAGTGCGTTAGGCTCCAAAAAGGGAGCGTAGAGCATAATTTAACGCCACTGCAACTCTAAATTCCAGCGGTGCTTACGGACGCGGCCAGCTTCAAAAACGTGCTCGTGCACGATTCCCCCATAGAAAACAATGGGGCCATTTGAGCTGAAAAAAAAACTAACACCTGCAAAAAAGCAGCGTTCAGCTCCTAACGCAGCCCCATTGTTTTCTATGGGGAAACACTTCCTACGTCTGCACCTAACACTCTAACATGTACCCCGAGTCTAAACACCCCTAACCTTACACTTATTAACCCCTATTCTGCCGCCCCCGCTATCGCTGACACCTGCATATTTTTTTAACCCCTAATCTGCCGCTCCGTAAACCCCCGCTACCTACATTATCCCTATGTACCCCTAATCTGCTGCCCCTAACACCGCCGACCCCTATATTATATTTATTAACCCCTAATCAGCCCCCCACAACGTCGCCTCCACCTACCTACAATAATTAACCCCTAATCTGCCAACCGAACCGCACAGCTACTATAATAAATGTATTAACCCCTAATCCGCCTCACTCCCGCCTCAATAACCCTATAATAAATAGTATTAACCCCTAATCTGCCCTCCCTAACATCGCCAACACCTAACTTCAAACATTAACCCCTAATCTGCCGACCGGAGCTCACCGCTATTCTAATAAATTTTTTAACCCCTAAAGCTAAGTCTAACCCTAACACCCCCCTAAATTAAATATAATTTAAATCTAACTAAATAAATTAACTCTTATTATATAAATTATTCCTATTTAAAGCTAAATACTTACCTGTAAAATAAACCCTAATATAGCTACAATATAAATTATAATTACATTGTAGTTATTTTAGGATTAATATTTATTTTACAGGCAACTTTGTATTTATTTTAACCAGGTACAATAGCTATTAAATAGTTAATAACTATTTAATAGCTAAAATAGTTAAAATAATTACAAAATTACCTGTAAAATAAATCCTAACCTAAGTTACAATTAAACCTAACACTACACTATCAATAAATTAATTAAATAAAATACCTACAATTATCTACAATTAAACCTAACACTACACTATCAATAAATTAATTAAATAAAATACCTACAATTATCTACAATTAAGCCTAACACTACACTATCAATAAATAAATTAAATACAATATCTACAAATAAATACTAAATAAATCACTCCCGCCTCAATAACCCTATAATAAATAGTATTAACCCCTAATCTGCCCTCCCTAACATCGCCGACACCTAACTTCAAACATTAACCCCTAATCTGCCGACCGGAGCTCACCGCTATTCTAATAAATTTTTTAACCCCTAAAGCTAAGTCTAACCCTAACACTAACACCCCCCTAAGTTAAATATAATTTAAATCTAATGAAATAAATTAACTATTATTAAATAACTTATTCCTTTTTAAAGCTACAACCCACCACCCACATACCCCTAATCTAACCCAAACCCCCCTTAAATAAACCTAACACTAAGCCCCTGAAGATCTCCCTACCTTGTCTTCACCTCACCGGGTTCAGCGATCAGTCCAGAAGAGGTTCCAAAGTCTTGATCCAAGCGGCGGCTGAAGAACTCCATCATCGGGCTGAAGTCGGAAGTCCATCATCGGGATGAAGTCTTCTATCAAGCGGCATCTTCAATCTTCTTTCTTCTGGAGCGGAGCGGAGCCATCTTCTTCCCAACCGACGCGGATCCATCCTCTTCAACCGACGCCTACTAGCCGAATGACGGTTCCTTTAAATGACGTCATCCAAGATGGCGTCCCTCGAATTCCGATTGGCTGATAGGATTCTATCAGCCAATCGGAATTAAGGTAGGAATATTCTGATTGGCTGATGGAGTCAGCCAATCAGATTCAAGTTCAATCCGATTGGCTGATCCAATCAGCCAATCAGATTTAGCTCGCATTCTATTGGCTGATCGGAACAGCCAATAGAATGCAAGCTCAATCTGATTGGCTGATTGGATCAGCCAATCGGATTGAACTTGAATCTGATTGGCTGATTCCATCAGCCAATCAGAATATTCCTACCTTAATTCTGATTGGCTGATAGAATCCTATCAGCCAATCGGAATTCGAGGGACGCCATCTTGGATGATGTCATTTAAAAGAACCGTCATTCGGCGAGTAGGCGTCGCTTGAAGAGGTTGGATCCGCGTCGGCTGGGAAGAAGATGGCTCCGCTCCGCTCTGGAAGAAAGAAGATTGAAGATGCGGCTTGATAGAAGACTTCATCCTGATGATGGACTTCCGACTTCAGCCCGATGATGGAGTTCTTCAGCCGCCGCTTGGATCAAGACTTCGGACCCTCTTCTGGACCGATCGCTGAACCCGGTGAGGTGAAGACAAGGTAGGGAGATCTTCAGGGGCTTAGTGTTAGGTTTATTTAAGGGGGGTTTGGGTTAGATTAGGGGTATGTGGGTGGTGGGTTGTAATGTTGGGGGGGGTATTGTATGGTTTTTTTTACAGGCTGGTAAGGTAAAAGAGCTTTGAACTTTTTTAATTTAGAATAGGGTAGGGCATTTTTTTATTTTGGGGGGCTTTGTTATTTTATTAGGGGGCTTAGAGTAGGTGTAATTAGTTTAAAATTGTTGTAATATTTTTCTAATGTTTGTAAATATTTTTTTATTTTTTGTAACTTAGTTCTTTTTTATTTTTTGTACTTTAGTTAGTTTATTTAATTGTATTTATTTGTAGGTATTGTATTTAATTAATTTATTGATAGTGTAGTGTTAGGTTTAATTGTAGATAATTGTAGGTATTGTATTTAATTAATTTATTTTAATTGTAACTTAGGTTAGGATTTATTTTACAGGTAATTTTGTAATTATTTTAACTAGGTAACTATTAAATAGTTATTAACTATTTAATAGCTATTGTACCTGGTTAATATAATTACAAAGTTGCCTGTAAAATAAATATTAATCATAAAATAGCTACAATATAATTATAATTTATATTGTAGCTATATTAGGGTTTATTTTACAGGTAAGTATTTAGCTTTAAATAGGAATAATTTATTTAATAAGAGTTAATTTATTTCGTTAGATTTAAATTATATTTAACTTAGGGGGGGTGTTAGTGTTAGGGTTAGACTTAGCTTTAGGGGTTAAAAAATGTATTATAGTAGCGGTGAGCTCCGGTCGGCAGATTAGGGGTTAATGCTTGAAGTTAGGTGTCGGCGATGTTAGGGAGGGCAGATTAGGGGTTAATACTATTTATTATAGTGTTATTGAGGCGGGAGTGAGGCGGATTAGGGGTTAATAACTTTATTATAGTAGCGGTGAGGTCCGCTCGGCAGATTAGGGGTTAATAAGTGTAGGTAGGTGGCAGCGACGTTGGGGGGGCAGATTAGGGGTTAATAAATATAATATAGGTGTCGGCGGTATTAGGGGCAGCAGATTAGGGGTACATAGGGATAACTTAGCTGGCGGCGGTGTACGGAGCGGCAGATTAGGGGTTAAAAAATGTAATAGAGTGGCGGTGATGTGGGGGGACCTCGGTTTAGGGGTACATAGGTAGTTTATGGGTGTTAGTGTACTTTAGAGCACAGTAGTTAAGAGCTTTATAAACCGGTGTTAGCCCAGAAAGCTCTTAACTCCTGTTTTTTTTCTGCGGCTGGAGTTTTGTCGTTAGATTTCTAACGCTCACTTCAGCCATGACTCTAAATACCAGCGTTAGAAAGATCCCATTGAAAAGATAGGATACGCAATTGGCGTAAGGGGATCTGCGGTATGGAAAAGTCGCGGCTGCAAAGTGAGCGTTAGACCCTTTCCTGACTGACTCCAAATACCAGAGGGCAGTAAAAACCAGCGTTAGGAGCCTCTAACGCTGGTTTTCACGGCTACCTCCCAACTCTAAATCTAGCCGTTAGTGACTCACTCTGTTTGTGCTGCGGTAACCCCTTCCCTGCTACTGCTAGAGATCTGTTTATACGGCACTCACACTATTAGTGACTGTGAGTGCCGTATAAACAGATCTCTAGCAGTAGGGGAAGGGGTTAACGCAGCACAAACAGAGTAGCCAGTGTTCCCCAAAACGCCAATACATTGAAAATTCCAGAACACTGGTAGCTGCTGACGTCAAATAATTTGTGATCCCCATTAAAGCAATGTCAGGCAAGACGCTTTACCTTGCAAGACATGTTGAAAACAAAGCTGGAGGGAGAAGGTATGTTCCTACGTGCTTCCTTTCATATCCAGTCACCTGACCGTACAGCTATCCAATAAGAAATGAGCCCTTTGGTAGGTTTTTTTTTTTAGTCTGTCTCTGCTTAGACGCCCATGTGTAAACTGAATTGGTCACATGACAATCGTCGAATAGGGACAGCCTAAGCCTAAGTGCTCTGAATCAGGACAGATGTTAAAAATGCCCTAGATTCTGTTCTGTTAGATTCTGTTCTAATATAAAATGTTATTTTGTTAGGAGCTTTTGAAATGTTATGTTTACATTTTAAACTAACTCTCTCCCCCTACCTCCCTTACCCAATTTCTGGAGAAAATAAAATATTATCCTGCTTTTCCCACTTTACAATTGCATTTTATTTAAAATCAATGGTATTTTTTTTTTTTTTTTGCCCAAAATGTTTATGGGGGTAGGCGCTCCCATGCCATCCCAATGTAGGAGCCTCACTGTTTATACTCACAATCCAGAAGTCTTCATCAGTTGTACATTCACTATGATACAGACAGGAAATTTGAGAAAAAAAGAAGGGCCCAAAAAAACAACAACAAGGAACCTATTCTTTCTTCAACAAGTGTACATCTAAAGCGATCATGGTGATGAAAAACATAACTAAAGAAAAAAGGTCCAAAAAAAAAATCTAGTAAGGGACATTTCTAATTTACAAGGTCACCAATGTCATCAGTGGTCCTCCCCGATGACAGTTCCTCCATGGCTGCGGCAATAACTCCACAGCAGCAGCAGTCACTGTGAAGGATCCCCTATACTGACGTTTCTTGTCAGTTGCATTCCTTGGTGGCAATGGATACTCTCCAGCAGTTGCTCCTCAGCACACTCAATTTAGGATGTTAATTCCTCCTTTTATAGGTGTATGCTGACATCCTATAAGCTAATGTTTATTTATTTTTTTAAATCAGGCAATAGCAAGCGTTCTCTTTTCTTAAATCAGCAAATAGGAAAAAACTATTGTCACACAGCCCTGTGTGGCCATCGTATAGTGTCACGTTGCTAGGCAACATGATGTAGGTTTCCTTGCCAGCTGCTCCTGATGACGTCAGGCAGCCTATTTACTCTTGGGCCTGTGGATCCTCTGTGTCCATTTGTTATCTCTGACCACGCTGTGGCTGACTCCAGAACTTACCTGCTGGATTTACTCCTTAACTGCTGATAATTCTACCTGTATAATCTACTTAACCTCTGCCTGCCTGAATTACTTAACCTTTGCCTGCCAGACCTGCCTGCTTGAGGAACCCCTTATCTGCCTGTTAGTACTACTGTCTGCTTAAACTACTTAACCTCTGCCTGCCAGTCCTGCTTGCTGGAGTAACCCCTTTACTGTCTGTGAGCAAAAATATTATCTGCCTAAACTCTTTATCTCAGACCAACTTAGTTACTGACCCTTGTTAGCCAGATCTGCTTGCTGGTTTACCATTTTTTTCCAGAACTGCCTGTGAATACCCATCTGGCCTGCCTGACCTCTGGCTGCCTTATCTGCCAGCTGGAATTATCCTCTGTACCTCTGCATGTAAGTTTGTACTTTTGTCTGCTCAGCCTCATTCATCTTGCAACAGTTATCTCTGGGGGTCACTTCCTGGATTATATTCAGTTTGCTAGAGTGTGATATTAACTTCTCTCTAGCCTTTGGGTCTACTTCAGGACTGATTTCAATCTTACTGTACAATAGGACCATTACTATGGACCTCACTGAGCTGGCCAGGCCGTGACCAATCAGGGACAACTATTGGGGGCTCACTCTGCTCATCTGAAAACTCTTGACACAATGTTGGATCAGATAGCCACATTGTTACAAAATTAGGCATTTGCAGCTATGTCTCGACCCTCTACTGCTGCTTCAGACAATGTTAATGCTGACGTTTTCAAGAAATTAGAGAGACGCACTCACTGAGACAGAACAATAGCTATAAAAACTTCTGTGCTTGTCCACAAGGCCAGTGCCACTAAGCGTGCAGTCTATTTTTGCACACTATGCCTTTTCACAGAGAAAAAATATCCTGTAGCATATCAGTCTGATCCTGCCCAATGACAGTCCAGCACCGAAATACCAGGCAATTCTTCTCTGAACAAGACAAACAACAAACCCCAGACGTAGGTTTCGGCCTCTCTTGGGCCTCGTCAGTGAGATGCAGTTGCATATCTCTAGGGCATGTGTGCAAGGAGTCCACGTCTGGTTTCCCCTTTTACTCTTAGGCAGACCTAAGAGCAATTTACATAAAATCAAGAAAATAGAGAGACGCACTCACTGAGACAGAACAATAGCTAGAAAAACTTATGTGCTTGTCCACAAGGCCAGTGCCACTCAGGGTGCAGTCTCTTTTTGCACACTATATCTTTTCACAGAGAAAAAATATCCTGTAGCATATCAGTCTGATCCTGCCCAATGACAGTCCAGCACCAAAATTCCAGGCAATTCTTCTCTGAACAAGACAAACAAACTCCAGATGTACGTGCTGAAGTTTTGTCATCTCCTCTACAGTCATAGGCATCCTTAACTCCTAGGATTCTGCTTCCATGGAAATATCATGGAAATCCTGAGGAATGTAAGGGATTCCTAAACCAATGTCATATTCATTTCAAAAGTCACCCAGTCACGTTTTCTACTTCTGCTGCTTAAGTAACCTTCCTAATCTCCTAGTTAAAAGGGAATTCTCTGGTTTGGGTCTCGCCATTGCTCGAGAAGGATGATGTACTTATTAAAAAGATTGGCTTCTTTATATCAACCTTTTCATCTGTGTTTGACAAACCTGGCAGAACAGCAGTCAATGAGAAATTCACCAAAATCAATCTGTAGAACAGTATGCTATTTAATTTTGTACCCTAGTGGCTGAGACAAATTGGGACCAGGGTGCATTAAGAGCATCTTTCCGTAGAGGCTTGTCTGAATGTCTCAAGGACGAACTAGTCTTCTGTGATCTTCCTGAATCTATACGGTTAGATGCATGTTATTCAGAACGTCTTCATTGGAAGGAACAAGCAAGGAGAGCCACTTCCAGGCCTAAATATCGGCTAGCTCCTCTCTTCTCTTGTAACTCATCCTGAAAGTCTTTTGGATCCAAATGAACCCATGGAGATAGAGGCTATCAAGCTTATGGAAGCTGAGAGGCAAAGACACTGACATTTAGGTCTGTGCTTATACTGCAGACTTAAATTTTACTTATTAAAGTAAAACCCAGGACTTGACTACAAAACATAGTATGGAGCCAAGTCAAAAACTCTCTTCTACCAACGCAACTAAGCTGTTTGTTCCTGCCACGATACATTGTGGGACATACAAGATTCCTGTGCAGGCATTAATTGAGTCAGGGGAAGTAGGAATATTTATGGATACCTCTTTTGCAGAACAGCACAGTATACCCCTTAAAGCAAGATTGCAAATTATCAAAGTCTCAACTCTAAGTGGACAACCCTTAGGCTCCGGATTAATTAAATTTGCCACTTAACCTCTACAGTTCTAAGTCCTCTGCTTTGATGCCATTACCTCTCCTTTGTACTATTTAATCTTGGGACTGCTTTGGTTACAGCTCTATGAACCCTCATTCTCCTGGTCTTATGGTGAATTAACATCTTGAGGATCCTACTGTTTTCTTCAAAGAAATCTCTCTCATTCTTCTGTTATTGCTTCAATTGAAGTGCCTCTGAAGTTACCTAAGTATTACCTGTCATGTTTTCTCTAATAATGAAGCTGAATTCTTAACTCCTCATCATCCTTTTGATCTTCAAAGAGCGTCTGCCTGTACGAAACTTGACCTTCAAGGAGCTTACAATTTGGTCAAAATCCAAGAGGGTGATGAAAGTAAGACAGCCTTCAATACTCACATTGGGCATTATGAGTATTTGGTCATGCCCTTCGATCTGTGTAATGCCCCAGCAGTATTTCAACATTTCATTAATAAAATCTTTAGAGATTACTTTAAGAAATTCATAATAATCTACCTGGATGACAATCTGATTTTTTCAGGAACATATTTGTCATGTACATTTAGTCCTCCAATGGCTATGAGATCATTCCTTATTTGCAAAGCTTGAAAAATGCTCCTTTCATCAAGATTCTATTCCTTTTCTGGGTTACATGATTTCCAGTAAGGGATTCAAGATGGACCCTATGAAACTGTCCGCAATAATGGATTGGCTTAGACCCGCTACTTTAAAGGCCCTACAATGGTTTCTAGGCTTTGCTATTTATTACAGAAAATGTATCACGGGAGTCTCCACTATCACTGCTCCTCTTACTGCCTTAACCAAGGAAATTAGGAAACTGCAAGAACTGGTCGGATAAGGCTATTTCTGCTTTTGATTCACTTAAAACAGCTTTTTCTTTGGATCCCTTCCTTAGACATCCTGGCCATTCTCTACAATTCATTCTAGAAGTAGACACGTCTGATGTGGCAGTAGGAGTAGTGCTTTCCCAACGTACTCCAGACACAGGAAAAATACACTCTGTGGCATATTTTTCTAACTAATTCAAAATGACAGAGTTATATTACGATGTTGGTAACAAAGAATTGTTAGCCAATAAAATGGCTCTGGATGATTGGAGATACCTGCTTGAAGGAATGCTTCAACCGTTTATTATTTTTAACTGATCATAAGAATCTCTTATATTTTCAGACTGCCAAAAGGTTCAATGTTCGTCAGGGCAGATGGTCCCTATTCTTCTCCAGATTTAATTTTGTTCTTTCTTACATTCCCGGAACCAAAAACATCAAGGCAGATGCTTTGTCAAGACAGTTTCTTCCGGATATCAGATGTTATTCTCAGACCTAAAAAGATAGTAGCCCAACTGACTACTTTTATACTAAAAAAATTGCAGGCAGAACAATCCAAATTACCATCATCCTGTTCCCTCCTCATAATCATCTGTCTGTACCAAAGCAACTTCATGTTAAACTCCTTCAATGGGCACACAACAATGTTTTAGCCGGACATCCAGGCTTCAAATGAACTTTAAAAAGATTAACAGAACATGTGTGGTTGCCATTTATGCGAAAAGATAGCCAGGATTACGTGTCAGCATATACAATCTGTGCTTCCAAAAAAAACGCTCCCATCAATTACCTTCTGGACTGCTTCAGCCTCTACCAATTCCTCACCAACCATGGACCCACATAATGATGGATTTCATCACTGACTTACACTATCTCCTAAGGCCATAATACTATATGGGTAGTGATAGACCGCTTCTCTAAATCTGTTCATTTTGTACCTTTACCTGGCTCACTTACTGCCCAAAAATGTGTTTGTCTCATTTTACTTCACATAGTAAGTTGCATGGCTTACTCTATGGCATTGTATTGGACAGAGGAGTGCAATTTGTCTCCCAATTCTGGAGATCTTTTTGTTAACAACTTGGAACTACTTCTCATCACCCCAGTCAAATGGAAAACAGAATGTTTCAATCAATCTCTGGAAACCTTCTTACGACACTATCCAGATCTCCAACAGTCAAACTGGTCCCAATTGCTGCATCTTGCCGAACTGGCTCACAACTCTTGGCTAAGCTACTCCAAAAACTGATTCCAATCTAACAACTATTATCTATTGGATGTAAGATTTTTTAAACCAGCCAATATAATTTACTTTATTTTCAATTGGCTGATTTAAAACATCTATCAACCAATATAAAAGGTGAAAACTGACATCTTAAATTGAGAGTGCTGCTGGAGAGCATGAAGATAGGAGCAGAGAAGAGGAGGGTCGCTGCCGAGGAACTGTCGCTGGAGAGCATCCATCACCGCCGAGGAGGGGATCCATCAACGCAGAGGAGAATTGTTGCCGAGAAGTATCGCCGTCAGAAGGGATCCATTGCCGCCAAGAAGCATTGCTGCCAGAGGGCAGCCATTTTTGTCGCCATGGAGAAGCTGTCAGTGACATCAGTGACCTGGAGGACCACAGCTGTCTTCACCAATACCCTTGTGTGTGACAAATAGCCCTTCCTGAATTTTTGTTTTAGGCCTTTTGGCTTTTGTTACGGGTTTTTTCATCATCAGAATTGCTGTTGATAAAAAACAGATGAAGATAGATATGGGTTTTTTGGGGGACTCGTCCTTTTTTTTTTTTTCGTGGTCCTTATTTTTTTGTTTTTGTTTTTGTCAAATTGAATTCCTGAATCATTGTGGATGTACAACTGATAAAGACTTCTGTATGGTGAGT
Source organism: Bombina bombina (assembly GCF_027579735.1). Taxonomy (NCBI): domain Eukaryota; kingdom Metazoa; phylum Chordata; class Amphibia; order Anura; family Bombinatoridae; genus Bombina; species Bombina bombina. The sequence goes on along the minus strand of NC_069501.1, from coordinate 194,137,562 downwards.
ATTATCTTTCTATGTAATGCTATCTTGTATGTAATGTTTTTTGTTGAAGGTTTTTGGTTAGTGTTTTTTTAGGTTTGCTTTTTGGATCATGTTTTTTTTAGGATTGCTTTTTGATTAGTGTTTTTTTAGGATTTTTTTTGGTAAGTGTTTTTTTTAGGAATGTTTTGTGGTTGTGGTTTTTGTTAGGAAGGTTTCCTGGTTGTTGTTTTGTTTTTTGTAAGGTTTTGTTTTGTATTTAATTTTTCTTTTCTTAATGCTGTTTGTTTTATTTTTGTATTTATTTTTTTCTTTCTTGTATTGGTGTTTGGTTAGTTTAGGGGTTTATAGTGTAGAGGGCTTAGGATGCGCTGGTGGTGAGACAGTGTAAGGGGTTAATAGTGTAGAGGGGTTAGAATGCTCTGGGGTGAGACTGCATAAGGGGTCAATAGTGTAGAGGGGATAGGATGTGGTGGGGGTGAGCCTGCATAAGGTGTTAATAGTGTAGAGGGATTAGGATGCGCTGGGAGTGAGACCACATAAAGGGTTTATAGTGTAGAAGCATTAGGATGCACTGGGGGTAAGGGTGCAGAAGGGGTTAAAAGCTTAGAGACATTTAAAAAATATATGATATATATCTATACAATGTTGTATATTGTATAATGTGTATTCTATAGTATAGTATGAACTTTAGGTGTGATTGTACAAATCTTGTATTGTTTGCTTAGGCGTGTTTTTAAACTTATTTTAAAATAACAATGGTGCAAATGCAATATTAATATACTTAAAACGCAATTTGAGTTTCTGTAATCGTGCTTTAAGTTTTTAATATTGCACGTGTATTAAACTTCGAATATTACAAACGTGATGGTGCGATTGTGTTTTACTTATCATATTGCGATTGCACTGTAGCAAAAGTATTATTAATGTAGAACACGTTTGCTACAGTGCAATCACATATTATAATACACACGCAATATTGAAAACCAAAATCAAGATTTGTACAATCACGTCTAAAGTTTACATACATGTTAGAACATGTACATATACATTAAATATAGATACATGTTTCATATACCACATCCCCAGTTTCTATAGTTTTAATAGGAAGATTTTTTTGTCTTTATTAGTAAGGTAGATTGAAGACATGGCATAGATATAGGCATTGTGTGGGAGTTTGCTGGGCATTCCAAAGGAGTAACCTGCATTTTAATGGGGGAACATCGCCAGTAGTGATATTCCAAGCACTACCCTGCAGGATAGGTACAGGTTTTCACCAATATTTGTCTTGCCACCTTTTCAGTGTTGATATTTACAAGTGTGTGAAAATCTAGGGACTGTGCTGTAAAGTTAAGTTTACAGGTGCATTATTTGAAGTGTTCCTACACAGAAACCTCTTTTCTCTTGTAAGGTGTATCCAGTCCACGATTCATCCATTACTTGTGGGATATTCTCCTTCCCAACAGGAAGCTGCAAGAGGATAGGCCACAGCAGAGCTGTCTATATAGCTCCTCCCCTAACTGCCACCCCCAGTCATTCTCTTGCAGCTCTCGACAAGAAAGGAAGTATCAAGAGAGATGTGGTGAATTAGTGTAGTTTATCTTCAATGAAAAGTTTGTTATTTTTAAACGGTACCAACGTTGTACTGTTTTTACCTCAGGCAGAAATTAGAAGAAGAGTTTTGCCTGAGGTTTTTGATGATCTTAGCAGGTTGTAACTAAGTCCACTGCTGTTCTCACACATAACTGAAGAGTATGGGAAAACTTCAGCTGGGGGAACGGCCTGCAGAAATAACTGCGCTGAGGTATGTTCAGTATATTTTTTTCTAGAGAGATGATAAGGTCTAGAAAATGCTGACAGTGCCTGATATATTTAAGGTAAGCCTGATTGCAGTGATTTAACGAACGACTGGCATCATGCTTGCAGTAAAGGGTAATATTCATGTTACTTGCACTTATGGCTTAGTATGTTAAACGTTTGCATGATTTATTAAGAATTTTTTTTACTAAGGGTGATAAATATTTATTTGGGGCCTAGTTTTCCACATGGCTGACTAGATTTCTCCTAGGAGTAGTTATTTATGGCCCTTTCACTTTGAGTGCATGGTGGGAGGGGCCTATTTTCACGCTCTAATTGCGCAGTAGTTTTTACATTCTGAGACATCCAGCTTCCCTGAAAGAGTCCCCTGACATATTGGACCTCTGTAAAGGGTTTTTGTGCCTACAAAAGTCATGTTATGGGAAGGTAGGAGCCACAGTAGAGCTGTGGCAGTTTGCTTGTGACTGTTATAACGGTTTTACCGTTTTTTTGCTTCGTTTTTGAGCCTGAGGGGTTAATCATCCATTTGCAAGTGGGTGCAATGCAATTTTAGTCTATTATACACACTGTAAAAATTTCGTAGAGCTAACTGCTTTTTTTCACTGTTTTGCAGTTTTTGTGTTTGTTTTTTTCCCTTAAAGGCACAGTACCGTTTTTTATATTCAGCTTTTTCACATTAATTAAAATGTTTTCCAAGCTTGCTGGTCTCATTACTAGTCTGTTAAACATGTCTGACATAGAGGAAACTCCTTGTTCATTATGTTTAGAAGCCATTGTGGAAAACCCTCTTAGAATGTGTACCAAATGCACTGATCTTGCTATAAGTTATAAAGACCATATTCTGGCTTTAAAAGATTTATCACCAGAGGAAATTGACAAAGGGGAAGTTATGCCGACTAACTCTCCCCACGTGTCAGAGCCTATAACTCCCGCTCAAGGGACGCCAAGTACATCTAGCGCGCCCATTGCGTATACTTTACAAGACATGGCGTCAGTTATGAATCATACCGTTACAGAGGTATTGTCCAAACTGCCAGGGTTACAAGGAAAGCAAGACAGCTCTGGGGCTAGAACAAATACAGAGCTCTCGGACGCTTTAGTAGCTATGTCTGATATACCCTCACAACGTGAAGAAGCCGAGGCAGGAGAGTTTCTATCTGTGGGTGATATTTCTGACTCAGGGAAGACACTTCAACCTGATTCTGATATGTCTACATTTAAATTTAAGCTTGAACACCTCCGCGTGTTGCTCAGAGAGGTTTTAGCAACTCTGGATGACTGTGACGCCATTGTAGTCCCAGAGAAATTGTGTAAATTGGATAAATACTATGCAGTGCCTGTTTACACAGATGTTTTTCCAATACCTAAGAGGTTTTCAGAAATTCTTACTAAGGAATGGGATAGACCAGGTGTACCGTTCTCTCCCCCTCCTGTTTTTAAAAAGATATTTCCCATAGATGCCGCTACATGGGACTTGTGGCAAATGGTCCCTAAGGTGGAGGGAGCAGTCTCTACACTTGCGAAGCGTACAACTATCCCTTTCGAGGACAGGTGTGCTTTTCTAAATCCAATGGACAAAAAATTAGAGGGTTACCTTAAGAAAATTTTTATTCAACAAGGTTTTATTCTCCAGCCCCTTGCATGCATTGCCCCTGTCACTGCTGCTGTGGACTTCTGGTTTGAGTCTCTAGAAGAGGCTCTACAGGTAGAAACCCCATTGGATGATATCCTTGACAAGCTTAAAGCTCTTAAGCTAGCCAATTCAATTGTTTCTGACGCCGTTGTTCATTTAACCAAGCTAACGGCTAAGAACTCAGGGTTTGCTATTCAGGCGTGTAGGGCACTATGGCTTAAATCCTGGTCAGCTGACGTTACTTTAAAGTCTAAGCTTCTCAACATTCCCTTCAAGGGGCAGACCCTATTCGGGCCTGGACTGAAGGAGATCATTTCTGATATTACTGGAGGAAAAGGTCACGCCCTTCCTCAGGATAGGTCCAACAAATTAAGGACCAAACAGACTAATTTTCGTGCCTTTCGAAACTTCAAGAGTGGCGCAGCTTCAACTTCCTCTAATACAAAACAAGAGGGAAATTTTGCCCAGTGAAAGCCGTTCTGGAGACCTAACCAGGCTTGGAACAAAAGAAAGCAGGCCAAAAAACCTGCTGCTGCCTCTAAGACAGCATGAAAGATCAGCCCCCGATCCGGAAACGGATCTAGTAGGGGGCAGACTTTCTCTCTTCGCCCAGGCTTGGGCAAAAAATGTCCAGGATCCCTGAGCGTTGGAAATTGTGTCCCAGGGATATCTTCTGGACTTCAAAGTTTCTTCCCCAAAAGGGAGATTTCATCTCTCACAATTATCTGCAAACCAGATAAAGAGTGAGGCATTCTTACATTGTGTTCAAGACCTCCTAGTTATGGGAGTGATCCACCCAGTTCCAAAATAGGAACAGGGGCAAGGCTTTTATTCAAATCTGTTTGTAGTTCCCAAGAAAGAGGGAACCTTCAGACCAATCTTAGATCTCAAGATCCTAAGCAAATTTCTCAGGGTCCCATCCTTCAAGATGGAGACTATTCGAACCATCCTACCTATGATCCAGGAGGGTCGATATATGACTACCGTGGACTTAAAGGATGCTTATCTTCACATTCCGATACACAGAGATCATCATCGGTTTCTCAGGTTCGCCTTCCTAGACAGGCATTACCAGTTTGTGGCTCTTCCGTTTGGGTTAGCTATGGCACCAAGAATATTTACAAAGGTTCTAGGGTCACTCCTAGTGGTCCTAAGGCCGCGGGGTATAGCAGTAGCCCCTTACCTAGACGACATTCTGATACAGGCGTCAAATTTTCAAATCGCCAGGTCCCATACGGACATTGTTCTGGCATTCCTGAGGTCTCATGGGTGGAAAGTGAACTAAGAAAAGAGTTCTCTATCCCCTCTCACAAGAGTTTCCTTCCTAGGAACTCTGATAGATTCTGTAGAAATGAAGATTTACCTGACAGAGGCCAGGTTGTCAAAACTTCTAAATTCCTGCCGTGTTCTTTATTCTACTTCTCGCCCTTCAGTGGCTCAGTGTATGGAAGTAATCGGCTTAATGGTAGCGGCAATGGACATAGTGCCGTTTGCCCGCCTACATCTCAGACCGCTGCAACTCTGCATGCTCAGTCAGTGGAATGGGGATTACACAAATTTATCCCCTCTACTAAATCTGGATCAAGAGACCAGGGATTCTCTTCTATGGTGGCTATCTCGGGTCCATCTGTCCAAGGGTATGACCTTCCGCAGGCCAGATTGGACAATAGTAACGACAGATGCCAGCCTTTTGGGCTGGGGTGCAGTCTGGAACTCCCTGAAGGCTCAGGGCTCATGGACTCAGGAGGAGGCACTCCTTCCGATAAACATTCTGGAACTAAGAGCGATATTCAATGCTCTTCAGGCTTGGCCTCAGCTTGCTGCGGTCAGGTTCATCAGATTTCAGTCGGACAATATCACGACTGTAGCCTACATCAACCATCAAGGGGAACAAGGAGTTCCCTAGCAATGTTGGAGGTTTCAAAAATAATTCTATGGGCAGAGGTTCACTCTTGCCATCTATCAGCTATCCATATCCCAGGAGTAGAGAACTGGGAGGCGGATTTTCTAAGTCGGCAGACTTTTCATCCGGAGGAGTAGGAACTCCATCCGGAGGTGTTTGCACAGTTGATTCAACTTTGGGGCAAACCAGAACTGGATCTCATGGCGTCTCGTCAGAACGCCAAGCTTCCTTGTTACAGATCCAGGTCCAGGGATCCCAAGGCAGCGCTGATAGATGCTCTAGCAGCGCCTTGGTCCTTCAACCTGGCTTATGTGTTTCCACCGTTTCCTCTGCTCCCTCGTCTGATTGCCAAAATCAAGCAGGAGAGAGCTTTGGTGATTTTGATAGCACCTGCCTGGCCATGCAGGACTTGATATGCAGATCTGGTGGACATGTCATCCCTTCCACCATGGACTCTGCCGCTGAGGCAGGACCTTCTACTTCAGGGTCCTTTCAACCATGCAAATCTAAATTCTCTGCGTCTGACTGCTTGAAGATTGAACGCTGGATTTTATCAAAACGGGGTTTCTCCGAGTCGGTCATTGATACCTTAATTCAGGCTCGAAAGCCTGTCACCAGGAAAATCTATCATAAGATATGGTGTAAATATCTTCATTGGTGTGAATCCAAGGGTTACTCATGGAGTAAAGTCAGGATTCCTAGGATATTATCTTTTCTCCAAGAAGGATTGGAGAAGGGATTGTCAGCTAGTTCCTTAAAGGGACAGATTTCTGCTCTGTCTATTCTTTTGCACAAGCGTCTGGCGGATGTTCCAGACGTTCAGGCTTTTTGTCAGGCTTTAGTTAGAATCAAGCCTGTGTTTAAACCGGTTGCTCCGCCACAGAGTTTAAATTTAGCTCTTAAAGTTCTTCAAGGGGTTCCGTTTGATCCTCTGCATTCCATAGATATCAAGCTTTTATCTTGGAAAGTTCTGTTTTTGGTAGCTATCTCTGCGGCTAGAAGAGTTTCAGAGTTATCTGCCTTACAGTGTGATTCCCCTTATCTGATCTTCCATGCAGATAAGGTAGTTTTGCGTACCAAACCTGGGTTTCTTCCTAAGGTGGTATCTAATAAGAATATCAATCAGGAGTTTGTTGTTCCGTCACTGTGTCCTAATCCTTCTTCAAAGAAAGAACGTCTATTACACAATCTCAATGTGGTTCGTGCCTTAAGGTTTTATTTACAAGCTACTAAGGATTTTCATCAAACATCTGCATTGTTTGTTGTCTACTCTGGACAGAGGAGAGGCCAAAAGGCTTCAGCAACTTCTCTTTCTTTTTGGTTAAGAAGTATAATCCGCTTAGCTTATGAGACTGCTGGCCAGCAGCCTCCTGAAAGAATTACAGCTCATTCCACTAGAGCGGTGGCTTCCACATGGGCTTTTAAAAATGAGGCTTCTGTTGAACAGATTTGTAAGGCGGCGACTTGGTCTTCGCTTCATACTTTTTCTAAATTCTACAAATTTGATACTTTTGCTTCTTCGGAGGCTATTTTTGGGAAAAAGGTCTTACAGGCAGTGATGCCTTCCGTTTAAGCGCCTGCCTTGTCCCTCCCTTCATCCGTGTCCTATAGCTTTGGCATTGGTATCCCACAAGTAATGGATGAATCCGTGGACTGGATACACCTTACAAGAGAAAACAAAATGTATGCTTACCTGATAGATTTGTTTCTCTTGTGGTGTATCCAGTCCACGGCCCGCCCTGTCATTTTAAGGCAGGTGTTTTTTATTTTTAAACTACAGTCACCACTGCACCCTATAGTTTCTCCTTTCTCTTGCTTGTCTTCGGTCGAATGACTGGAGGTGGCAGTTAGGGGAGGAGCTATATAGACAGCTCTGCTGTGGGTGATCCTCTTGCAGCTTCCTGTTGGGAAGGAGAATATCCCACAAGTAATGGATGAATCTGTGGACTGGATACACCACAAGAGAAACAAATCTATCAGGTAAGCATACATTTTGTTTTTGTTTCAGCAAACAGACTGTCTGTGCTGTGTAGAAACACTTGAAATTACAGCCCCCCCCCCCCCCCCCGATGATATCGAGTTGCGATATGGGTGAATTTTGCTGAAGTCATGATCTCTATTATTTGCTATGGAGATATATCACCACTTGTCTGCACAGCGAGGTTTATCCCACTTTTTTAGAATATATTGACAGAGGCGAACCCTAACAGGCAATTTCTCGTCGGTTTTGTTTTGAATATCAGGTCCTTAAATCTAATCCGGACATGTGTTTTGTATTTAAGTGTCTTTTTTTTTAAACAGACATTAAACTCTTTGATATGGTAATATAAAATGACAAATCGTATAAATAAAAAACACTCTCCAATATACTTTCCTTATTTATTTTGTCCCCTTTTCCTGTAATTTTATTCTGAAATTGTGAGCTTTTCAGTTTCTGTTAGAAATGGAAGTGCAAAACACTGTTATATTCCACACAGTCATTGGCTGCACACTCTAGTAACCTATTTATAACTGTCCCTAACTGGTCACAGCAGAGAAGGTAACCTAAGTTACAACATGGCAGCTCCCATTGTTTTATAGACACTAAAACTTTATACTTATTTTGTCAATATTTAATCAGCTAATGAAACTTTAAAAAATACCTCTACATTTTATTCTCAGACTAATCTTTTCTTTGAATGCACCATTCTATCTACCTTTTTTCAGCCTTTAATATTTATCAGCACCTGCTCATTTTATAGCTTACTGAGATCAGTGGTGAATTTTCTCATGATCAGGTATAT